>NW_017309470.1:9928-10974 GCF_000935625.1 Nanorana parkeri
AATTGCAACCTACCCATGCTCTGGTGCAGGGGGGCATGTCGCTGCCATTCATTAAATTGACTTTCATTAAATGAATTCCTCACCGCACCCTGCACACAGAATCAGTATCTTCATCCCTGCAACACTCCGGAGGGTAACGCTCTATTTGGATGTATCTAGATGTGGGGTCTTTTATTAGCAGAGTATTTCTTTTTTCTAATATCAAATTGTTGCATATGTTTATTTTTGACAGTACACATGAATAATAAAAAAATACATTTGCGGTTCAAAAACAAAATGACCATACCCTATGTGATAGCAATAAAGCTACTTAAAAACATTAATAAAAAGAAAATGAGAAAGTGACAATAAAGTACATGCTGGTGTAAGCACTCACTTACCTAAATTAGGCCTCTTGATCCGATCATCTTCTTTCCTCTAGATTTCAACAGTACCTCCAGCGCTGGTGCCGGTCTCTGATCCAGCGCTGACTGCTGCGTCTTGTGTGTTCCACAGAGTCTGTACAAGTGCACACTACTGGGTCTCAATCAATGCGTCACTACACCAAATCATATATAGTAAAAGTCCCCAGCACACCTATGTCAATAATCCATCTGCTTTATTGACGTAGATAGTTTTTTGACTATCTGCGTCAATAAAACAAATGGATTATTGACACAAGACATAGGTGTGCTGGTGACTTATAGTATATATTTGAAGATGCGCGGCACCATCCGTGGTTACTACAGCACACTCCTTTATACATTGGGGTTCCTGTAAGGAGTGCAGCAGTTGTTCTGCAAGACTGCACCAAATCAGCCAAGCAAAACAAATGACAAACACACTCATCAACTTGTTTAAAGTGCTTTACATAATTATAGTGGCAAAGGGCGGAGCCAAGCCAATACTGAACCCTACGGACTTAAGGTGCCCATTACGGTGCCCATTACGCCCACCTTATGACCATCGCAAGACTTTTGTCTTGCGATGGTCGTATGCTTATTGAAAGCTCGTACGATCTGCCCACCTTGGACGGGCATATCGTACTTGCGATCATCGAAAGCCCG
>NW_017309470.1:11837-14326 GCF_000935625.1 Nanorana parkeri
AAGGTGCCCATACACCTTACGACCATCGCAAGACTTTTGTCTTGCGATGGTCGTATGCTTATTGAAAGCTCGTACGATCTGCCCACCTTGGACGGGCATATCGTACTTGCGATCATCGAAAGCCCGCCCCGCTGAGGGGCGGCCTTCCGATGACCGCAATGCAGAACGGGCAGTGTGCGCGTGCGCACACCGGCCCGTTACGAAGCTATCGGACGAGCTGGCTAGAAACCCGCCGACAATCGTATGATTCTCGGCGGGTTTTCGAGCATGTTGGTTCGACAAAAGACGTGCGACCGTACAGTAGAAACAGTTGCACGTCTTCGTTTACACTGCTCGATTCTCGTACGATCGCGGGATTTCGCCCGATTCTCGTACGAGAATCGAGCAGTGTATGGGCACCTTAAGACTGGGATGACATTAAAGTTCATGTGCGTGTAAAAGCGTCCAAATACTTTTGGCAATATAGTGAACCCTACGGACATAACCCTACAGTTATGACTGTATATACAGTGGTGGACCTAGGGAACAAAGGGTGGTGGGGAAGGCTGCAGAAAAACGTGTGTGTGTCCATCTCAGACAGTGCGCCCGTGTACTCAGGCGGCTGTTTGCTGGATTCTCACGGCCAAGGCCCAGGGCTGCTCGTTGGGGTGCCTGCCGGCATTAAAAATTCTGGGCTCCATCCTCAGTATTCGGCGGAAAGCGGGGCCGCCCATTTCTATGCCCCGGGAGTGTCATATGCCGGATACCAATGTGATCATCGGACACTCCTGGCGCAGAGATGGGGGGGCCTGCCGGATAACGATCCAATGCTATCCGGCGGCCGGACACTGGCGGGCCCCCCCATCTCTGCCTCTGGGCTGTGTTACATTGGATACTGAGCCCCCCTTTAGGCTCAGGCACCGGGGCGGCAGCTCCGGTGCTAGGTCTGCCCCTGTATATTTCATTTTTTTTAAAGATTATTTTCTTTTAAAATTCAAAAATTATCCCCTAGTTTCATGGAATTTACAAGACGAATTCTAGAAAATACCCAGCACAGGTCCCTTAAGAAATTGAATAAACAAATAAATATATATATATACATACATATATGTGTGTGTATGTATGTACTAGATAACCAGGAGATGCTGAACTGTCATTACACACTGAGAACCTGGCGGAGCCGCCGTGATATCACAGCGGCTCCGCCGGGTTCTCAGTGTAATTACACATCAGCGTCCGTGGTTAGCTGCTATTTGTCTCTGCATGCAAGTGGCAAGTGCATGCAGAGCCAACCCTGAGATGATGGCTGGCACCGCCACCAGTTCAAGTGAATAGCCCGTACAGCAGCCCATTGGTTCTACTCAACCGAAGGGGTCCTGGGGCCGAAGCTAGCCGAAGGATCAGCCGAAGCTATGGCTAGATCCTTCGGCAGCTTTGTGAAATCGCCGGCAGGGCCAGTGGCAGATTCGATAGGGGGGTGAACAATTATATATATATGTGTATATACATACTGAGTGGCCAGATTATTATGACCACCCCATCAGTACTTCGTTGAGCCACCTTTTGCCTTCAATACTGCGGCGATTCTTCTTGGCATTGACTCCACGAGATGTTGAAAGGTGGTGCGAGGAATCTGACACCATGCCTGATGAATAGCACTGTCCAGTTCTGTGAGATTTGATGGTTGTGGAACCAGCTGCCTGATGGCTCTTTCAACTTCGTCCCACAAATGCTCAATTGCATTGAGATCTGGTGATTGTGGGGCCACCCAAGCAAGGTAAAGTCTCCCTCATGTTCTTGAAACCACTCCTGCACAATACGAGCACCGTGGCATGGCGCATTGTCTTGTTGGAAGAAGCCATCTCCATTGGGATACACCATCAACATCAGGGGCGGACTGGGCCGGGGGACAGGGTGGCAATTGCCCCCGGGCCCCTCTAATGCCTTTAAAAACAGCCCCCACTGGTGCCGCGGCAGCGGTAATCGCTCTTTTTTAATCTCTCCCCTCTCAGCCATTCTGCTGCAGCGGCCAAAAGTGGAGAGATAAAAGAAGTGATTGCAGCAGGGCTTGCGGGGGGGCGTTTTTACAGGAGGAGAATTCTTTTTTTGATGCCCGTGTAACTATTGGTCCCCCTGGGGGTCGCGGACGGCAGCTCCTTCCCCTTTCAGCTGCTGTAGGCTGGGAGGGAGACTGCACACGATTGGCCGGCAGCATAGTTATGCTGCGCCGGACCAAAAAGCACATTGACCAGGAGACACCATGAGGGGCTGAAGGCATCGCCACCACCAGGAGAGGGCACATAACCTGAAGAAGGAAAAGTACAATTGTAAGTACCTGTTCTTTCTGTGTGACCTCTGCACTGCGTACATGCTGACCTCTACATGCCCCCTCTGACCTATGCACTGCGTACATACTGACCTTTGACCTCTACATTCCCCCGCTGGCCTCTGCACTGTGTACATACTGACCTCTACATGCCCTCTCTGACCTATGCACTGCGTACATACTG
>NW_017309470.1:15240-28483 GCF_000935625.1 Nanorana parkeri
GGACATAGAAAAAGTGGGGAGAAGCCAGGTAATAGTGGCTCAGTGTGGGGGAAGGGGAGGCATGGGGGTGGTTGGGGCAGTGCTGAAGCTAGGGGGGGCATGTGCCCCGGGTGTCGCCGGCAGGGCCAGTGGCAGATTCGATAGGGGGGTGAACAATTATATATATATGTGTATATACATACTGAGTGGCCAGATTATTATGACCACCCCATCAGTACTTCGTTGAGCCACCTTTTGCCTTCAATACTGCGGCGATTCTTCTTGGCATTGACTCCACGAGATGTTGAAAGGTGGTGCGAGGAATCTGACACCATGCCTGATGAATAGCACTGTCCAGTTCTGTGAGATTTGATGGTTGTGGAACCAGCTGCCTGATGGCTCTTTCAACTTCGTCCCACAAATGCTCAATTGCATTGAGATCTGGTGATTGTGGGGCCACCCAAGCAAGGTAAAGTCTCCCTCATGTTCTTGAAACCACTCCTGCACAATACGAGCACCGTGGCATGGCGCATTGTCTTGTTGGAAGAAGCCATCTCCATTGGGATACACCATCAACATCAGGGGCGGACTGGGCCGGGGGACAGGGTGGCAATTGCCCCCGGGCCCCTCTAATGCCTTTAAAAACAGCCCCCACTGGTGCCGCGGCAGCGGTAATCGCTCTTTTTTAATCTCTCCCCTCTCAGCCATTCTGCTGCAGCGGCCAAAAGTGGAGAGATAAAAGAAGTGATTGCAGCAGGGCTTGCGGGGGGGCGTTTTTACAGGAGGAGAATTCTTTTTTTGATGCCCGTGTAACTATTGGGCCCCCTGGGGGTCGCGGACGGCAGCTCCTTCCCCTTTCAGCTGCTGTAGGCTGGGAGGGAGACTGCACACGATTGGCCGGCAGCATAGTTATGCTGCGCCGGACCAAAAAGCACATTGACCAGGAGACACCATGAGGGGCTGAAGGCATCGCCACCACCAGGAGAGGGCACATAACCTGAAGAAGGAAAAGTACAATTGTAAGTACCTGTTCTTTCTGTGTGACCTCTGCACTGCGTACATGCTGACCTCTACATGCCCCCTCTGACCTATGCACTGCGTACATACTGACCTTTGACCTCTACATTCCCCCGCTGGCCTCTGCACTGTGTACATACTGACCTCTACATGCCCTCTCTGACCTATGCACTGCGTACATACTGACCTTACTGCGTACATGTATGCAGTGCAGAGGCCAGCTGTGTAATGTAGAGACATTACACAGCTGGCCTCTGCACTGCATACATACTGACCTCTATATTACACCGCTGGCCTCTGCACTGCATACATACTGACCACTGACCTCTACATTCCCCCGATGGCCTCTGCACTGCGTACATACTGACCGCTGACCTCTACATTCCCCCGCTGACCTCTATTATGAAGCACTGCATATATACTGACCGCTGACCTCCTACATTACACCGCTGGCCTCTGCACTGCATACATACTGACCACTGACCTCTACATTGCACCGCTGGCCTCCGCACTGCATACATACTGACTGCTGACCTCTACATTCCCCCGCTGAACTCTGCGCTGCATTACATACTGATCTCTGACCCCTACATTCCACCGCTGAGCTCTGCACTGCGTACTTTCTAACCTCTATATTACACCGCTTACCAATGCACTGCATACATACTGACCGCTGACCTCTACATTCCCCCGCTGACCTCTGCACTGCATTACATACCGATCTCTGACCTCTACATTACACCACTGACCTCTGCACTGCGTACATTCTGACCTCTACATTACACAGCTGACCCCTGCACTGCGTACATTCTGACCTCTACATTACACTGCTGACCTCTGCGCTGCGATACATACTGACCTCTGTACTGTTACATACTGACCTCTACATTAAACCGCTGATCTCTGCACTACATTACACACACTGACCTCTACATTACACCGCTGGCCTCTGCACTGCATGCATACTGACCGCTGACCTCTACATTCCCCCGCTGACCTTTGCACTGCATACATACTGACCACTGACCTTTACATTCCCCCGCTGACCTCTGCGCTGTATTACATACTGATCTCTGTCCCCTACATTACACCGCTGGCCTCTGCACTGCGTACATACTGACCTCTATATTACACCGCTGGCCTCTGCACTGCATACATACTGACCGTTGACCTCTACATTCCCCCGCTGACCTCTGCGCTGCATTACAATACTGATCTCTTACCTCTACATTACACCGCTGGCCTCTGCACTGCGTACATTCTGACCTCTACATTACACCACTGACCTCTGCACTGCGTACATTCTGACCTCTACATTACACAGCTGACCCCTGCACTGTGTACATACTGATCTCTGCACTGTTACATACTTTATTAAACCGCTGATCTCTGCACTACATTACACACTGACCTCCAGATTACACCGCTGGCCTATGCACTGCGTACATCCTGACCTCTATATTCACTGCGTACATAGTGACCTCTGACCTCCACATTACACCGCTGTCCTCTGCACTGCGTTACATACTGACCTCTTTATTACACCGCTGATCTCTACATTACACTGCTGACCTCCGCACTGCGTACATACTGACCTCTACATTACACCGCTGGCCACTGCACTGCGTACATACTGACCTCTATATTATAACGCTAACCTCTGCACTGCGTACATACTGACCTCTATATGATAACGCTAACCTCTGCACTGCGTACATAGTGAACTCTGATCTCTATATTACACCGCTGTATCAAATTAATATACTATTCTGCAATTGCTGGGGATTGTAGTCCTCTATAGCTGATGGTATAATATATAATGTGCTGAGATTTGTAGTCCCTCTACAGCAGGGGTAGCCAAAGTCCGGCCCTCCAGCTGTGGTGGAACTACAAATCCCATGATGCATCTCTCTCCGGGAGTCATGTCTGTGGCTGTGAGAATCTCGCAATGCCTCATGGGATTTGTAGTTCCACCACAGCTGGAGGGACGGAGTTTGGCCACCCCTGCTCTACAGCTTGTACTCGCACTGACGAGGCATCCCTCCGCTACTGGATTTGCTATATTTTTCCTCAACCCAGCAATGCGTGACTTCCAGGTGTGCATGCAGAAAGGGGGTCATGAAAACAGCTGATTCGAATGACACGGCCTCACCGTAAGTGACTCATTCGAGAAAGTGTATGGGGGTCGAGAAAAATTATAGAACACTGACTTTGACACAGTCTGGCTTCTCCCACTATCCTCCCAACAGCTCACAGCCTAGAGGTCCGGTGGCCCATAGTGGGTGAGAGTGCCTAAGTAGCGGACATGAAGCGGAGTAAGGCCAAAACCATTTAGGAAGCCCAGCCAGTCACCCCTTTCATGGACTTCCTACTGAGTCCTCACATCACCCGACCATTCACACTACTGTTACATGGATGGCAAAAGTGGCAAGTGGGTGTGGGGGAAGAGGCAAAGTGGGAAGTGGGCCAAGTCGCTGCACCATGGGCCTCTGTGTTGTACTTGCCCCCTGGGCTAAAAGTTGCCAGTCAGCCCCTGAAATTAGTGGTCCGCAGGATTTAAAATTATGAAATTAGTGGTCCATGAGGTCCGAAAGGTTGGCAAACGCTGGTATAGCGGATTCATGTACTGCCATCTTGGTTATTGCACCAGCACCAACTTTTTCTGTATTCCCTCCACTTGGTGTGTGATGTACTTCTTTTCTTCCCCGGTGATCCAGCACATCCCCGGTGACCCCGCACATCCCCGGTGACCCTGCACATCCCCGGTGACCCTGCACATCCCCAGTGACCCTGCACATCCCCAGTGACCCTGCACATCTCCAGTGACCCTGCACATCTCCAGTGACACCATACAATCTCCGGTGACCCTGCACATCCCCGGTGACACCGCACAGTGGGGGATCTATCAAAACTGGAGCAGGAAAAATCTGGAGCAAATTTGCACTGCAACCAATCAGCATCTCTCTCTCATTTTCAAATCTTACCTGAGAAAACTGAAGAGAGATGCTGATTGGTTTCCATAGGCAACTGCTCCAGATTCTGTTTGCTCCAGTTTTGATATATTTCCCCCTAGTGTCTTTTTATCTGTTCTCACAGTCATATCTGTAAATAAGAAGAATGGTGGCGGGGGAGGGGAAGGGGGACATTGTGGAACCTGGACTTGGGGCAGCAGAGAGTAAATGTGACCCAGGAGAGGGAGAGATCTGAGAGAGAAAGACACAGGACACAGAGAGAAGTCTACAGAACAGGACAAGTGCAGGATATTCTTCATCACACAGACACAGTGACAGATCTCCCTCACACACACAAACTCGCTGCTCTCTCTTCAGAGCTGAGGGGGGGATCAGCTGATTGCAGTTTAGAGATAATAACCCGACCCTCTGAGAGACGGATTGAAGATCTTGTGGAGGGAATTTTGAATTTCTAGGTCTCTGGCCTGTTAAAGTCTATAAAATAAAAGTATGAAAAACAGCCCTGTGACTCCTCAGAATGTACACACATGCAGACATCCCAACCTGCAAAACCTTATTTCAGGGAGGTTCTCGTCTCATTTCAGGGAGGTGCCATTTCTGTTTTTTGTGGGGTTTTTTACAGCAGCCGTCGTCAGAATATATAAGAAATAATAATGATAATAATATATATATACATATATATATATCCCTGCACATGTACACCCCCCCTGCACCTCTACATTACCACAAAAAACTCAAAATCACTTACAAAAGGTGGAAATGTCCTTTTAACTGCTTGCCGTCCGCCCGTTGAGAAAAAACAGACAGACGGCAGACTCACAAGGGCGGTTTGCCGTCATCGGGCAGCTTTTTTATTCTGCGCGGGCACGGACACGGGCAGAAAAAACATGCCCGTTCTTTACCGGCTGTTTGATATTCATACGATCTATTGCATGCCGATCGTATGTATGTGCTGTCTTTGCGGGCCTCCACCCCTCGAGTGCCGCCAATGCCGCCCCCCCTCCTTCAATCCTGGGATCCGCTAGCTCATCTGCGGCCCGGGACCGGCTCGGGAGGGTGTCAGGAGGTAAGATGAGAGGGAGATCTACATCTCCCTCCTTGCTGAACTCCCTCCGAGGTCTGAATGCAGAAGTGATGTGTATTACATCACTTCCACATTCACCTGTCAGTCATCTGGCTGTTTTAGCCAGACAGAAGAAGCTGATGAAGCAGACCCCTAATGTCTCCATAAAGAGGACCTGTCAGTGTACCTGTGCTATCACATTTGTTATCCCCCTATGCAATAACAATAAGATTAAAAAAACATAAAAAAAGTAAAAAATAAAATAAAAAAGTCACATATAAAAAAGTTTTTAAAAAATCCCCCAAATGTTTAAGTCCCCCACCCCCACATTTACACACATATAAACGTAAATACGCGTTCGATGCGCCAGCGTGCAAAAATGACAATTTGCGCTACACATGTTACATATCGTCGCGAACGTCGGAGTGAGAGCACTCATTTTAGGGCCATCAATCACTGATAACACTAAACTGATGAGCGGTAAAAGCTTTTAAAGCGTTGACTATGGCCAATTTCACAATTAAACCAACACAGAAACTCAGAGAAAACTATGAAACCACTAGATATGGGTTCTCCAGCAACTTGTCAGACCCATGGGACAGAGCTTCACACTGCATGTCAGTTTTGCTACACTTTAATAACCAGCCCAATAAGGAAAGCCTAAAGATCGCCTATCTGCTCCCTACGAACTGCTGTCTGCAAAATACACAACTTTCTTAAAAGGACTCTAATATAGAGGACTCTTCAGCAGAACTAAAAGATTGATGCACCAAGCCAACAAAGAGATCTCAGTGCAAGACACTAAGGATAAAGCAGAACTCTGCATTGCTCAACTGCAGGAGACAAGATCTTACAGATCCACATCAACTATGCTCACAGCATTTTCTTATAGATCCTCTCGCTCCAGAAGTTCAACATTGAGTGACAAGCTAATAGAGGCCCGCAGTAACCTGGAAAAAAAGTACAAAGCTCCTTTTCCAGAAAGGAAGCAGAAATAGAAGCACAAAGGGCAGCTCGCCAAGCAAGTGAATGTAGCTCGCCACACAGAAGTAGAAGTACAAAAGGCAGCTCGCCACGCAGAAATAGAAGTACAAAATGTGACGGAAAGCCTGGTACCCCGACTGGGTACCTCCGCCAAACAGCGTCTCCTGCCCCCAAACCCCACTCTCAGCCAGCGGATTTGCAGTAACCAGCCCCTAACCCCCAATCACGAGGCAAAACTCATGTTGAAGGTTCAACATAGAAAGAGCAACTCCTTTATTAAACAAAGGACATTCAAACCATGTGGCCAAGCCCTTGTCCTCCACCATTTTAAAACATATATTTCCCAGAGGGCAACAGTCACTGTCTGCATATAAAATGTACATCTAGCCCCAAAATCTCCTGTTCTCTTGCTGGGCCATAATCGGTGGGTAAGAGGCCAGTCTGCAGCCCCCTCCAACTAGCACAGTGACGGTGCAGTCCGTCACACAAAAGTCAAGCAGAAATGGAAGTACAAAAGGCAGCTCGCCAAGCAGAGATGGAAGCTCAGGGCAAAGCTCACCAAGCAGAGATGGTAGCTCAGAGCAAGGCTCTCCAAGCACAAATGGCTGCTGGAAAGGCCGGGAGCTCATTAACATTAGCCTCTCAAGTTTCGACGACTGTCCAGAGAACTACGAAGCCTGGAGATCAACCTTGAGGCCAGGTTCACACCTGCGCGATCCGTGACACGCGGCAATCATGCACAATACCAAGCAGATTGCCGTGCTGTCATGGAGTCGCCCACCACGAACATGCTGGTGGTGCCATTATATTCAGGCACCGAGCGGATTGCATGGTTACCCGCTGCGATTCCATCTGTGCAATCTAACATGATCTCGGCTAAAGCAGCCGCGTGTCGTGTGTCACAAAAAAAAAGGTACATGTACCCTTTTTTTCTGCGATTGCCATGTGGATGTAACCCCAATGAAATTCCGGATCGCCTAGCTCTGCACCAGCCCTTAAAGCTGCAATTGCTGATCTCAACCTTACGGCCAATTAGGAACGTGACTAGGGCCAGAATCTGCAGATCGTGTTAAAAGCTTGAGAGCTTTTGACTACCCAGATCCAGGTCTTGCTGCTGCATGGGCAAGACTTGAGCAAACCTATGGTAGCTCTGAAGCCATAGAAAGTACCCTATTCAAGAGACTGCAAAACTTTAAAAAAAATAGGTAACAAAGCAAACTCCAAGAACTAAGTGACCTCCTTATGGAGCTAGATTTGGCAAAGACAGACCCTCGTCCTGGAAGCCACTCATAGCATTAACACCACTGTGTCTAAACTGCCATACAACCTGCAAGAGAAATGGGTGCATCAAGGCTCAAAATACAAAAGATACTATAATGTATCTTTTCCTGCACTCTCATATTTTTGCAGGTTCATCAGTGATCATCAGAGTTATGACCCCAGCTTCAGTGAACTCAACTTGCCTGCTTCATCACAATAAGTGTTTCTTCTTCATGTACTGTAATCTGCTAGGAGAACCATGGGCAACCACCTGCAACAGTTACATCAAAATGTAGTGAACTACTTCTCAAAGGATTTTGGGGAAAGACTCTTGCAAAAATGTCTCGTCAAGGTGTTTCATCACGGACAACATGAGAAAGCAGTCAAGATGTATGCTGTCTTAGATGACCAATGCAGTCACTCACTTGCCACTTCAGAATTCTTTGACTTGTTTGGCATAAAGGGAAATGTGTTCTCTTATACACTGCACACCTGTGCTGGTTCAGTGCAACTCACAGGAAGAACAACCAATTCTGATTTCATCATTTCTCCTATAAAAGGAACTGAGGAATTGATCTTCCTGATCTTATCGAGTGCAATCAGTTGCCCAACGACAGGGAGGAAATTCCTACACCAGAGGATGCACTTTCTGAAACTCACCTAAGACATTTAGCTGACTGCACTTGACAATGATGCCAAAATTATGCTTCTGTTAGGCAGAGACATCCTGAGAATATACAAGGTATGCCAGCAACACAATGGGTTGAATTACGATCCTTATGCCCAAAAGACTGATCTAGGTTGGGTACTTATTGGAGTCGAATGCAAATGCAAACCTCAAGCCTCAGATGTCGTATGCTCCAATAAATTTATTGTACAGGTAAAACAAGACTCCATTAAAAGACCACCCTGCAATAGTTCTGTTAAGACTACACACCAGACTTCTTTCACCAGTTGTAAACTTTCATCTTCTTTGGATGAGGAGGAATCCACTGATGCATACACTCAGGCCAACGCACCTGATTCCTCAAGCATCACTCCAGTAACTCCGTAAGCAGTAAACATCTTGGGAAACCCATCGGAGTCTTCTACAACAGTCTTCATGCAAGATCGTTCTCCTCTTCATAAAGAACCCATAGACCTGCTCCAAAAGACTCTAGGTATGCTTTCTGAGGCCAACCTCAGACTACACAAGATTGCCTCAGACATTGCTGCTGTTATGAAAAAGTTTCAGCCTGGCGATCATGCTACAGGATTTAAAGACTTAAATCTGAGAATGGATATGCCACCTGTACAGAGAAGTCTGGGCTTACGGTGGGACTTATTAAGACACCTTCAGCTTTGAAGTCTGCTCTGCAGACAATCCATTTGCCAACCGTGGTCTGTCAGTGGTGAACAGTCTATACGATCCACTGGGATTTGTGGCTTCCATCACCATTCAAGGTAAATCCTTACTAAGACAGCTGTCAGACTATAAAAGACTATAAAATGTATTACTCCTACAGGGCAATAAAATAAGATATCCTGTGTACATCATACATCGATATAGACCAGATGGCGCCGTGCGTAGATTTGATAAATAGCAAGGAAGATCACCAGCACTCATGGGATGCAATAAATCCAAGTTTCTTTTTATTACAAAGACATGTCACTTGTATCAAATAGCCAGGTCACTATGTCTGCCCTGAAGAAGGAACCCTGCGAGGTTCCGAAACGTTGGCTATTTGATACAAGTGACATGTCTCTGCAATAAAAAGAAATCTGGATTTATTGCATCCCATGAGGGCTGGTGATCTTCATTGCTATTTATCTCATTTACTCCTACAGGAGATGCATTTCCGCCTTCCTGATCATCCACGCTGTATTCACAGGTATTTTACCTATTGGTATCATAGTGCTAATCCGCTTGCTAAATCTACGGGAGTGTCCATTGGCATCCACAAACATAACACTTTGAAAATTATGGACTCTAAAGTCCATAATTTGCTATATATTTTTGAAAGTGTCTTTTGGCTGACAGATCTACACCATTGCTAACATGTATCTACCTAATTCCTCTCAGGTTCGTTCTTGCCTTTGATATTTGGTGCTACTGGAATCCTTTGTGGAAGGTGCGATTATTTTAGGAGGGGATTTTAATAGGACTCTGGATCCCAAGTTGGATTCTACATCTGGTAAGACCTCTACTTCATTCAGATATTTCAACAGGCTCAAACTGAAGCTCTCTTCTATGTGTCTTTTGGACCTATTGCGGACTCTACATCCTACTGACCTAGATTTAATCTTTTTTCCCCCAGTCCATAAATCACATAGCAGAATAGACTATATATTTGTCTCTCAATCCCTCTTGGACACAGATCCTATGATCACCATTGCTGCCAAGGTTTGGTCTGATCATTCTCCACTTTATAGTTCCTTCTGTTTGTCCGCTCCTCCTGCCTGCTCCTCTTTTTGGAGGTTAAACGATAATCTACTTATGGATACTGTGTGCTGTGCCGATATACATCAGACTGTGAACATTTCATCTCTGATCATGAAGCTGATACATTCTCTCCACCCACATGATGGGAAGCATTAAAAGGCATTATACGTGGAGTACTGATCAAACATGGTGCTTGTCTTAAGAAATGGAAACCCATCAAATATCCTCTTTCCTAAGATCTATAAACTCGATCGAGCTCATCATGGGGGTGGAGATGATTCCGTTAGTCTAGAACTATCTAATACACGCACTCAGCTCTTACAACTACTTGATCAATCTACACTTCGCCAGCGAGACCACTTTCTTAAGGGACAACACCTTTAAGACCCTTACTCTTATTGATTTGGTGCGGAAAAAGAACATCCCGGCCTGTCATCTGTCCGTCGATGCTGAAAGGGCCTTCGACAAGGTCAGCTGGCGATTTCTTGAATTATCCCTTAGACAGTTAAAATCGGGTATCCATCAGACTTTCCCTTTCAAGTGGCAAAAGAGTCTGACTTATCTGGGTATCCAAATTCCCTCTGATCTTACTCTTCTTTCTCCCTTAAACTATTCTCGCCTCTTGACCAAAATAAAACTTGACCTTAAATATTGACGTACTAGGCCTCTTTCTTGGTTCGGTAAGGATCAGCGCTGTTAAAATGGATGTTCTCCCGAAATTCATATAAGACTATCCCTATTTTAGTGCCTAGATCCTTCTTTGGTTTATGGAAGGTTATTAGTGATTTTATTTGGGCCCCATCTCGTCCCATGTACAACTATAAACTTGTATTACGACCTAAACTTTCTGGGGGGGCTGGGCTTCTGGACTTTTCCTTTATATTATAAAGCAGCCATGCTTACCCGAATTCTTGATTAGTTCCATAAGAGATCTCAAAAACAGTGCGTTGATTTGGAAGCTTGTACTTCCCCGATACACCAAAGCTCCACCCTGGGTACCTTTCCACTCCCTTGGATATCATTCGTTATGGCCTCTACTTACCTTTTCTACCCTTCGTTGTTGGCACCTCTGTTTTCGTCAACTGAACTTGTCTACTCTTCCTAGTCCTCTTACTCCTTTGCTGGACAATCCTTTATTTCCTTTAGGCTGTCCTCCTTTTTCGGGTGGGATAGGAACTTTTTGGACACAATTACACCATGTTTTAACTGGGTCTACTCTAACTTCGTTCTCCGCTCTGAGTGCCTGTTCTGTTATGCCCAAGGGTGCCTGGTTCCAGTACAGACAACTATCTAGCCTATCATTCCTTGTTACCTACTTCTGATCTTTGTAGGGACGTTACTCAGTTTGAAGCTCTGTGCATCTCCTCTTCTCCTCCACTACACACCATTTCCCTAATATACGAGATGAGTACTAGGCATTTATTCTCTCCTCTCAAATCAGGCACAAACAGATTGCAGATTTGGACTCTGCCATAGGTCCGTCAGATTGGCAGAAGAATTTTTATTTATATGCATAAGTTAGCAATTTCTTGTAAACTACAAGAACGAAATCTCAAATTGCTTACCAGGTGATATCTTACCCTGTCCCAACTACATAGTATTTTTCGCTCCACATCAGATGCATGTTGGCGCTGTTTTAGATCTCCAGTCACGCTGGGACATGTTTGCCTTCTGGACAAAGGTGATTGACCTTTATAACCAACCTCACCGGGAACATGTTATTATTGCAGCCCCTTTAGCGTTGACATTACTGCCGTAAACGCTCTCTTCGGCTAGGAAATCGACTCTACGTTTTTTTATTTTTGCTGCATGACAGGCAATTGCTAGACATTGGAAATCTCCCTGCCCCCCCATCTATTATGGAATGGTTAGCCATTCTTAGTGATATTATGCATATGGAGGAGTTAGTGACGGTAGACCATGGCACTTCGGGTAAGTTTTACCACAAGTGGGCTGTTTGGATAGAATTCCATGATTCCTCAGATATGAAGGATTGGAAGAAGAGAGATTCAAAGAAGAGAGATTCACATCTTCTCAGATGCATCTACTGAGGTCAACCGAGCAACCATGTAGAAAGAATCAGGAAGTCCTCTAAGCCTGAACAATGGCATTATGCTCCAACAGAAATTAATCCTGCAGATCATGCCACCAGGTCAGTGCCTGCAAGTGTCTTCGCAAACTCTGATTAGTTAACAGGCCCTCAATTCCTGCTGGATCATACAGAAGAAACTACAGCTGATGTCTTCAGTCTTCTAGATCCTGACAAAGATCGTCCTGAAGTCAAAACCCTTGTCACCAGATCTGAATAAAGATTAATCTTGGGCTGTCAATGCTTGGAAAGTTTCTCCAAGTGAACAAGGCTTGTACGCACTACTGCAAGGTTAGCCCATATTGCACATTGCTTTCATACTAAGCCCAAAGATGTTCACTGTCAGGACTGGCACATATGCCAAAACCCTTTCTCTGTAAAAGACATTGCTAAAAACAATGCAACTGCCAAGCTGAATCCATTCATCGACAGTGATGTGACTACAAATTCAGAGTTCCCAGCCATTCTTACTCCAGCTACTTTTCTCACCCAGAAGCTTGGGTGACTTCACATGGAGACTTTGCAGCTAGAATTACATGAGTGCCATATTCTTCAGCTACTACCATGCACCATTCACACCAAGGATGAACTTGTTTAAAAGCGCCTCTGACCAACCAAAGACTCTTCACTAGGTCAAAGTCACTAGGTCACGTTTATGGACTAATTTTATAACATAGTGGTATTTTACAATGCCAGATGAGGATTGTGCTGTTACAACAGTTGTATAAAACATGACACAATGCATAGTCATGGTTAATATTTATATTAATGTGAAGTGAGAATTTGTATAGTTAATTTTCCTTAAGCCATGTATTATGACCTGCAAATAGCGTAATTTCAATCATCTACTTCATTCTGTTGTCTGCTGTAACCTGCTGCATTCAATAAAGATCTTCGTGGTGAGTTCAGCGATCTGATAGACTGTCCATGTTGATTGTACCTGTTTATACAGGCCAGGCATAAAGGTCTCAGCAAGGGATAAATCACTAATACAACGGTTGAAGTTAGAATAACACCTACTACATAGTTTTGGTTGATCTAAAGTACAATGCATAGAGATTGCACATTTGGATTGCAAGGTGTAAGAGTAAATACCATACGTTTTTCTTACTGTCATTTTCTTCACTCTATATATACAGAGATTCTTTTTTTCACTTTTCTGTAATGATCACCTTGGAGTCTGAGGTTTCATTTTAAACCACAATCTGCCTTGTATACTGTTAAAACAACATGATATCCTGCTTTCTCACCCCTTGCGCTAGTTGCAAATGTGCCCCCTCTCACACTACATTCTGCCACTAGCCAGTGACTCAATTGGGAACTGATCAATAGTGTTCTTGCTTACTGTGTCTTATTGATACACAGCAGCCGTTGTCATGGAAACTGGGCCGTTGCTGAAATAATAGAACACAGCTGGAAGGTAACGTAAGGATTTAATTTGATGGGGGGATGGGGGA
>NW_017309470.1:28839-45210 GCF_000935625.1 Nanorana parkeri
GGGGGGGGAATCTGGGACAAGATGTGTGATGGACACAGGAATGATGAGGTCATTCTGGCTGTGTAATTATTAAAAAGAACCCTGTAACAGTGACAGCTTCAGGATGCCAGGAAGAGAAACAGTGACAGGGAGAGTTGATGAGCATGCAGGAGAGTAGGGAAAACAACATACTGGAGGAGATGAGGGAAACAACATTCTGAGAGATCTAAGATTACAGAGAGAGAGAGGGGAGAATCATAGGAATTGACAGTAATGTCTGGCCTGTGCCTGTATTGTATTCCTATTAAGCTGAAAGCTTGTCAAGTGCTTATTCTCCAAAACGCTGAAAAAAAAAGAAGGGCGTGAAATCTAAAGCATACTAGCCGTGGTTTATAGAATAAAAAAATGCCAACTCTAATGGAAGAATCTATAGTTTGTTTGTTTTTTTATTATAAATGTGATCAGATTAAATAAACAATCTTCTTATTTTTATGGTAATGTTTTCTTTTTTTGTGTATAGTTTGCAAATACATGGTGGTCAGGGGCAGACTGACCATTCGAGCACTCAGGTACTGCCCGAGGGCTCGCTGCCAGGAGTGGGACCGTCACCCATTCCTGTTGCCTTTCGCCCACTTCCAGCCTGCAGCAGCATGTGTCCCTCGCATTATTACATTTATGTGTAGGACATGTTACCATAGGGTACAGATGCATTTGTGCATATTTGTGGTATACATGCATACATTGTATTCTTATAGTTATTTACATTCATGTGTAGGCCAGTGACGTGCGGTACCTCTGGTTCTGGGTGAGGCATTCCCCAGCCTCGCCTCCAGCATACCCCCCCCCCCCACCGAAGCCCCGGTCCCCAAGCTAGTGTGAAGGAGGAAGGGAGGAGCATCTCTGTCCCTCACTTGCTCGTCACTGCTGAGGCATCGAGATCGATGGCCTCAGTAGCTTTTTCTCTTTCTTTTTTTGATTGGACAGCTAAACCAATGGCGCTTTGCCATTGGTCCAAGCCATCCACAGAGCTCACGCCTCTAACAAAGAGTAGAGGCTGTGACAGCTCTTGCCTCAATAGTTAGGTTGCACAAGCAGTGGGGGAGCCTAACTACCTGTCAAAAGCCGGATGCAGCACTGCCTCCGTCCATGGCAGGTTACACAGCGGGTAGGCTTTCCCTGCTTTGTAAACCTGTAACAAGCCGCACTGAATGGAGAAAAAGCTGTCAGCTTCAGACTTGAAGCTGACAGCTTTTTCCTCCATAATACTAGGTGAGGCTCTGCCTCACCTGCCTCCACTGACCGCACGTCCCTGTTGTAGGCATGCCCTTGGAAGATTTATACACGTATTTCTCCATTATATTTATGTGTAGGACATGTTACCATAGGGTACAAATGCATTTGTGCATCGTGCGTTTTTGTGGTATACATTGTATACCACATTGTATTCTAGTTATTTACATTCATGTCTAGGCAGGGGCGGAATGGGCCGGGGGGAAGGGTGGCAATTGCCCCCCGGGCCTCTCTGATGCCCCTGCCCACGGCCATCAGAGGTCCCGTCATCGGCCGCTAAACGAAGCCCCTGGTGCAGTGGCTCCCTCCGCCGCCTCTCTGCCACATGCACCCGGCCGGCCAGCCCGTCCGCATCAAATTCAGCTCTGTCATCCGGGCGGCCAAACGCTTCTCAAGGGGGACCTCAGGAGGCCCCAGCGGGCCTGATTAGAGGGCCACATCTGCCTGATCCAGCCAGCCCGGATCGCATACCGCGGCGATCCGGGCTGGCTGGATCAGGTAGACGCGGCGCTCAATCAGGCACTGTAGAGCCTCTTGAGGAGCGAGCGGCCGCCCGATGACAGAGCCGCATCGGATGAGGGCGGGCTGGCCGGCCGGGTGCATGTGGCAGAGAGGCAGCGGAGGAAGGGGGCCACTGCACCAGGGGCTTTGTTTAGCGGCAGATGACGGGCCGCCTTCCCGCCTCACGCTCACCACCCACCCAAATCCACGATCGGCACAGGGACGCGGGGAGAAGAAGTAAGGAGGAGCAGACGTGAGGGGATGACAGCCGCCGACAGACAGGCCCGATCTCAGAAGCAAGTTGCTGGAAGACTGCTCAGGTAAGCCTCCACTTTGCCACACATGGTGCTCTATAATGTATTGCTGGGATAGTATATTATACCATCGGCTATAGAGGAATAGAAGTCCCAGCAATACATTATACACTGTATGTATAATGTATTGCTGAGATTTGTTGTATTCCTAAATAGCTGGTGGTATTCTGCATTGCGCTGTATAGAGGACTACAAATTCCAGCAATAGTACATTATACAGCGCAATGCGGAATTCCACCAACTATATAGGAATACAACACATCCCAGCAATAATATATTACACAGTGCAATGCAGAATACCACCAGCTATAGAGGACTAAAAAACACAGCAATAGTACATTATACAGCGCAATGCAGAATACCGCCAGCTATTGCTGGGTTTTGTTGTATTCCTCAATAGCTGATGGTATTCTGCATTGCACTGTGTAATATATTATTGCTGGGATTTGTAGTCCCCTATAGCCATTGCCATTCTGCAGTGATTGCTGTATAATTTTACACTTTCCATTTTACTGTATTGCACACCACACTTTTAGCTGCAGCTCTAGATGAATGGTCACCCTACACCATGGATCCCCCATAAACACCAGGGATCCCCCACTAACCACCAGGGAGCCTCCACTGGCCACCAGAGAACCGACACTGGCCACAGTGGAGCCCCCACAGAGCCACCACTAATTGTTAGAGAGCCCCCATTGGCCACCACAGATCCTGCACTGACCACCTGACAGTCTGCGTTGGCCACCTGAGAGCCTAATTAGGGATCCGCCTCTGCTGCACCCACACGCACCCGTGAAACTCTTTGGACCCCTGGTGAGAGCCCACACAACCCTCCTGAGACCCTGGAGACATCAGGCGGTGAACCCAGAGCAACAGAGTATGTAACTTCATATTATTCAGCATTGCTGTAATATGTATTGCTGGGATTTGTAGTCCTCTATAGCTGATGCTGTTCTGCATTGCTGTATAATGTATTGCCGGGAATTGTAGTTCTCTATAGCCAATGCCATTCTGCAATGCTGTACAATGTATTTCTGAGATTTTTAGTCCTCTATAGCTGGTGGTATTATTCTGCATTGCTGTATAATGTGCTGAGATTTGTAGTCCCTCTACAGCTTGGAGTTAGTTGCAGAACTACCAGGGTCGCAGCAGTCGTACACGCGCACAGCACTGACGAGGCATCCCTCCACTTCCAGTGTGCTTTAATTTTTCTCAACCGATAAATTTCTCTGCAGCGTCTCTTCCAGGTGTGCATGTCATGAAGAAAGGGGGTCATGAAAACAGCTGATTCGGATGACTCTACTCCACTGGAAGTGACACAGTCGAGAAAATTTATAGGATCGAGAAAAATTATAGAACACTGACTTTGACACTGTCCGGCACCTCCCACTATCCTCCCAGAGCTCACAGCCCAGAAGCATGGACAGCCAGCGGCGTTCTACAGTGGGTGAGAGTGCCTAAGTACCGGACATGGAGCGGAGTAAGGCCAGAACCATGTAGGGAGCCCAGTGGGAGGAGAGCACCATCCCCCAGCCAGTCGTCCCTTTCATGGACTTACTAGGAGTCCTTGCATCTCCCGACCATTCACACTACTGTTACATGGATGGCAAAAGTGGCAGACGGGCTGGGAGAAGGGGAAAGAGGCAGAGCGGGAGGGGGCCAAGTTGCTGCACCATGGGCCTCTGGGTTGTACTTGCCCCCTGGGCTAAAAGTTGCCAGTCAGCCCCTGTGTGTAGGTATGCCATTGGAAGATTTATACACATTTCTTTAGGTGTAGGATATGTTACCATAGGGTACAGATGAATTTGTGCATTGTGCTTTTATGAGGTATATATACATACATAATTTTTTAAGTTATTCACATTCATGTTATTATATACTTTCCTCCTATAAACTTTGGCTAGGCGGTTACGTTCAGTTATTCTTACATAGTTATTTAGCTGATATATCTCATTTTGAGGTGTATACCATTGGAAGGTTTATTCATATTATGTGTAGGACATGTTACCATGGGGTATGTATGCCTTTGTGCATTGTATGCTTATATGGTATACATGCATACATTGAAATTTCAAAGATATACACATTTTTGCATCACTGTTCAGTATTATATATGCATTCGTGCATTGTGCGTTTATGGTATACATGTATATATTGAAATCTTAAAATTATATAGATGTTATTACGGTTTATCATATTATATAATTTATTTGCACTAGTTCAGATATTTGTAGTTCCATTGGATTTTATCTGAGGGACTCCTGCATGGGAGGATCCTTTTTAATTGCTATGGATGGGCTGTTGGTATTTGTCTGTATTGGAACCTCATGATCAATTAAGGATGTTCTCTGATTTTACCTTTATAAGGCTCAGTTAATGATACTCAACATGCACGCCGTCCCGACAAAGTCCTATGATGAAACGCATAGACGAGCGGGTGTACGTTGAGATCACTAAACCCCAGTCTTTACATAGAAGGAGCACGTTGGTGCGGTGTTTATATGCAATTTGTTACTTGACTCTTGTGAGTATGTTTAACCTTTTAATAAAGTTTTTTATTAGACATACTGCACTATGAATGTCCCCATTTATTCCCTTTGAGCTATTTTTGGTCAGACCTGAAGTGGAGAAGTCGTGGGGCTTTTATATTTGCGAAGAGCCGGAGGAGGTGGTGCTGCTGAACGTCTCCCACAGAGATTGTTGAGATGCAGACCAACAATTGGATATAGGAAATAGAAAAAAAATTATACCCAGAGACCAAACCCTTTTTCCGTATTAACTTTAACCCCTTTCTTAGAATGATTACAGATTATGACACTCAACGATCCTCAACTGTATGTAATACTAGCAAAAAGAATGATACTGATCTAAAGGAGATCAGATCGAAGACAGTTATAAAGGGTCGGAGTGTCCACTGTGGTATAAAATATGTTTTTTGTACCACAGTGGGCACTCCGACCCTTTATAACTGTCTTTGATCTGATCTCCTTTAGATCAGTATCATTCTTTTTGCAACAATTGGATATACCCTAAGCAAGTTTACAAAGGCTATCTGGTGAGTGCGGACCTTTTCTGTTAATAAACGTGGAGCACTGAGACGTACGGAGCATTACAACTTCACATATGGACATATTGATTTTTTAATATCACTTTTTACTTTATTTTTTAAAGGACATTTATTATGACAATTTACACTTTATAGTTTGTTGTTTATATGATTAATTTGGCTATAACACATTTATTTATATACACATGCAACCTCTGTACATCACGGGTTTGTACCTTTGCTTCGATTGTATTTTCTTGTAGATATTTATCACTTTATTATATCCCACATTTGAATGTAGTGGTTTCTGAGAAAACTGCATCAAACTTTTTAGATTTGTATCACATACGCACATGCGCTCACTTGAGCGCAGTGTAATTTGGATTTCATTGAGTTAATTTGTGTGTATTTCATACAAAGTTAACACAGCAGCTGGGTCTATCACTATCACCATAGCGCAGGTCCATTTGTACAAATACATGTCCAGCTTTGGTCACCAATCCACAGAAAGGATGTCCTTGAGCTGGAGAGAGTCCAGAGAAGTGCAACTGCACTAATTAAGGGGCTGGAGAACATAAGCTATGAGACAAGGTTACTCAATTTAAACTTGTTCACACTGGAATTGAGGAGATCAAGTCCCCATTCACACCTAGGTATCAGCGTTTCCGCACGTTTTCCCTTTGCGCGTTTTACGTGCTTTTTGCGTGGTTTCCCTAAATAGATGCGTGTTTTGGACGTGTTTCTGCAATAGAGTGTGGTCCAATGAAAAGAAGGCCTGCCCATGACATAATAAACTCCTACACATTAGCCAAGGGGTTAACAACATCAGCCTTTCAGCAGCTGTGGAACTACAAGTCCTGTGATGCATATAAAAGTCTGTACACCCAGAAAAGAAAACGGGCATGACATCCAGACGTAGCTGCATTAGGGTTGCCACCTTTTCTTCAAGTGAAACCCGAACACTCTAGCGACGAGCGGACATTTTTTGGGGGAGAATGAGTCGTGGCTTATTCATATGTAATGTAACTAGCACCACCCATTCTTATGTAAATATCACAGTTGAGACTGTTTTTAGTGGGGGGCCAGTAGCCCCTGTCTTAATTTTGGTTGCCCCTGTCTGCCTGACATCATGTGTCCGGGTTTCTGCTGCCATGAAACCCGAACACAGCATTCAAAACCCGGACTGTCCGGGTGAATCCTGGACAGGTGGCAACCCTAAGCTGCATACTGGGATTTGTAGTTCCACAACACATGGAGATCTGCAGCTGCACAGACCTACAATAGCCACACAAGCAAGCAGAAACATAAGCTACAACAGTATCACAACAAACTTTAGATGCACCACATGGCACACGTCACATGCACATGTTTTACCTTTGCTGTCCTTCAGGGATGGAGCGAAAGATTCCCATTCTGGCCAAATCTGGCAATTAATTTGCATCCAAGCCTCCCTTCTCCTTACTCTGTTTTTATAAAAGGGGTTGCGCAGGTCATACAGGCATTGTTGTGCCTGTATTAGACTTATAAATGCCTCAGAATCAACATTTTGCAGACATGAATCAGCCATTTTGTTTCCCAGTGCGCTTAGCCTTAAAAACGCGCGTTCTTTGTGCACAAAAATGCGTGATAAACACACAAAAACCCCACGTGTGTTTTTTGCGCGTTTTCCATTGAAATCTATGGAGCACGAACGCGCTGAATCTGCCTGAAAGAAGCTCATGCACCTTTTCCAGTGTTTTTACAGCTTGCTGCTAAACTCTCAGGTGTGAACAGGGGCCATAGAAATGAATAGGAATTCTTGTGTTGTGTGTTTTGACGCTTAAGCTTTCAGCGTCAAAATGCCCAGGTGTGAACAGGGACTAAGAGGGGACATGATTTTGATGTACAAAATGTTTAGTGGTGATGGCAGCATCAGCAACCATCTATTTACAGTAAACTCCATAACAAAGACTAGAGGACACCACCTAAAACTGGCGGAGAAAAGATTTAACCACAAGGGATGTAGGGGCTTTTTTTCAGTTAGAGTGGTTAAAGTGTGGAAGTTGCTGCCACAAGCAGTGGTATCAGCTGAGAGTATTTAATCATTCAAAAAGCATTTAGATACCTTCCTCAGGGACACACAGACTTACAAAGGTTGAACTTAATGGACCTGTGTCTTCAACCTCAAATACTATGTAACTAAATTGAACCATGCTTTATAGGGTTTTTTTTGCCTTCCTCTGGATCAACGGTGGGCATATCGCTCTGTTTTAGGTTTTTTCCCCCTCATCTCTATAGGTTGAACTCGATAGACTTGTGTCTTTTTTCAACCTGACTAACTATTTAAGAGCTTAAAAAAAGAAAAGAAATTCCCCGGGTCACTAAAATGCCCCAGTAACTGAGTCGCGCTGTCTTCCCGGCTGAGTTCTGTCTGTCCTGTCCACTGTGTACACACAAGGCTGGAACGCTGCTGTGTCAGATCGGTGCTGGGATGGCAGAAGCTCCGGAGATGTGTTTATACATGGGGGGGACACACAGTGAAACCTCTCAGTAACAAGTTTAGGCTCCATTCACACACGGTTTTCAGCGGAAACACGCTAAATATAAAAAAAATAATTTCAATGAATGTTGTTCACACACATGTCGCACAAAAAAAGTCCAAGCGCGATATTCTGGGCGGGGCCTCAGCCTTTGGGGGGGCCCAGCACAGTTGCCGGCCGCTGGATACAGAGCTATGGGCCCCCAGTCTCTGCTCTGGGAGTGTCGGAACATCCAAAACTCCCGGCCGGTGGCGTAGCGAGGGGGGTGGGGCCGTCACCGTAGCTCCCACACGGTTTAAACTTACCCCGTCTTTGGCGCGCGCTCCCGTCCAAAAAGCCGAAACTGCTCAGGCGACCACAAAGCATCTTGGGGCGGGCGCATGCGCAGTTCGGATTTTCGGCCGGGAGACGAGGAGAGACACAAGGTAAGTCTATGGACGCGTACAGACACCCTGGGACAGGAAGTGCCAGCAACTACAGAGGAGTCAGCGCTGGATCGGAGACCCACCGCACTGCTGGAGGGACAGATGAAAACATCAGGAAAGAAGAAGATCGGATAAGGAGACATCAGGTAAGGTAAGTGCTGGCATTTACATTGGGGGGAGGGGGAAAACATTTACTTCAATGTCACTTTAACCACTTCCGGGCCGCAGTATGTCTATAGACGGCGGCCTGCAGATGTGGGTAAAACAAGAACACGGCTGCTCTGGCAGCCGTGCTCTTGGTACTGCTTTTAACAGCAGGCGATTGTTGTGTAACTTACAATCGATCTAGTGTCTGAACAGCCGCCGGATCGTTTGTACCGTGTGGTACCCCCGCAACGGCCACTGGGTCGGTGGGTCTCCCACCCAATGATCAGAGAGAGATTCAGCCGCTGATCTCTCCTCCGATCACTGGATGCGGAAGTGCTGTATATTACATCACTTGTCCGTGATGGACAAGTGTCCAGGACAAGAAGATCTAGGAAAGCAGATCTCGGCTTCCTCAGCTTGTTTGGGGTCTTTAGGTGACATTAGGGGTCTAAAAGACCCCTGATGCCTCCATAAAGAGGACCTGTCACACCCTATCTGCTATTACACAGGGTGCTTGTTAGTCCCCTATGTAATACCAGTAGGGTTAGTGTACAAAAAAAGTGTTTAAAAATGAATGTAACATTAAAAAAAAAAAAAAATGTTTAAGTCCCCCGCCCGTAGCGCCTACCTGCGAAAAACGACAATTGTGCTGAACATGTTACATATCGCCTCAAACGTCGCAGTGAGAGCAATAATGCCATTTTTCTGCTGATACAGCAACGCATCCCTGCTTTCTTTCCTCCCCGCTGGGCGCTGCTCTGTGTCCCAGCGGGGAGGATAGAAAGTGAGAACTGGCCGAGCGCTGCGGGAGGAGAGCGCTGTGTTTGTTTGTTTTTTGTTTTTTGGGGGGGGGGCAAAAAAAATATTGCCCTTTGTTCCTTAGGTCCGCCACTGGGCCTTTATATGGGCAGAACACAAAGGGGCCCCATAAAGGGGCGATCCCTTAAGACTCACCTCTTCAGGGAAGCCTATCCCACCTCAAGCTAACCCCTTAACCATCAAGTTCTCAAACAATTCATCCCCACACAGCTACCTTCTCATGTATCACTTCTCCCTCCCTTTTAGGTTGTAAGCCCTCAGGGGCAGGGCCCTCCTTGCCATCTTGTCTTGAATTGTATTGTGATTGTAATGTATTCCTTATATTGTAAAGTGCTGAGCAAACTGTTGGCGCTATATAAATCCTATATAATAATACTAATAATCTCGTACTGCCCGGGGGCCCCATGTGTTGTTAGGAGACATGTGTTGTTAGGAGACATCAGGTAAGGTAAGTGCTGGCATTTACATTGGGGGGAGGGGGAAAACATTTACTTCAATGTCACTTTAACCACTTCCGAGCCGCAGTATGTCTATAGACGGCGGCCTGCAGATGTGGGTAAAACAAGAACACGGCTGCTCCGGCAGCCGTGCTCTTGGTACTGATTTTAACAGCAGGCGATTGTTGTGTAACTTACAATCGATCTAGTGTCTGAACAGCCGCCGGATCGTTTGTACCGTTTGGTACCCCCGCAACGGTCACTGGGTCTCTCACCCAATGATCAGAGAGAGATTCAGCCGCTGATCTCTCCTCCGATCACTGGATGCGGAAGTGCTGTGGTGGTTATCTATTTTTCATTTAATACATACATGCTTTGTACTTAGTATTGCTGCACAGTGACTGTGATTTACTGCCCCTCTTTCTCTCACAAAAAAAGTTTTATTGTTTTTAAATAAACATTACGTCAAAACCGGAAACATGCTTATATAGTTATGATGGCACAGTAGCCAGAGTTGTACAACAAAACAGTCAGATAATGAGTTATGGAGATAAGTTAAGGTGAAACACAATAGCTTGGAGGGAATGATTAAGTAGAGCTGTTGGCGTCATGGATCGCAGTCCAATAGAGCAATCAACTTCGGTCTAATTTTTGGAGGGATGAGCTCAAAAGTAATGGACTACATGAACAAAAACAGGGTGGAAAATAGGGTAGGATGTCACACGGGGGTTGTGGACAATATATAAAGCGCAATCAAGGAGAGGGGGAGAGAGTATAAATTAGGTACAACATTTTTGTAGGTCTTCCTAATCTTCCTAATTGAGGATCCATCAAATCTGTAGATGGATTGGGTCAAAGTTTATAGGCGATCCAAGCTCCCCAAATCTTCTCGAATTTGGCATAGGAATCATCCAAGATAGCTGTGAGCTGTTCATTAATCGCCTGTGATGCGATTTTTAACTTCCATATAGTTAAGCACAGCGGATTTCCAGGATTTAGCAATGGTTTGTTTGGTGGCCATGAACATGTGGAATATTGAGCACTGTTGATGTTTGCATAAACCCATTAAAGGCTTATGTAGAAGCGCTTCCCATGGGCCTTTCTTTAGATTACACCTCAATATAGTGTTAATTAGAGCATAAATTCAGGCCCATAAACGCTTAGCCTTGGGGCAGTCCCACCAAATATGTTTCATAGTGCCTAAATGTCCACATCCTCAAAAACATTGAGGGGAGTGAGAGGGGAAGATTTTGTGGATGCAGGTCGGAGAGTAGTACCAGCGAAATGACAACATCATGAATCTATCCGGGAAACAAAACGAAAACGGCAGTTACTATTTCCAAGATGGCACCGATCGTAATGACGGCAGACTGCACTAATCTATTTGATGACTCAGATAGCACAGCTGATTGTCAGATGCTGTTCCCACCCACATCTCAGCCCTCTATTACGATACCATCGGAAGCTTTGCTGGCTAACATACGATCGGTGGTGCGGGAAGAGCAGTCCACGGCGACCAGTAAGCTTTCCTCAGAATTAATGAGGGAGTTATGTGAGATAGGAGGCCGAACGACTGAGTTGGAGGGCCGCATGGATGACGCAACTACAGTTCTGGAGAGTCATAAATCCATGATAACCTCACTGCAGAGTGACATTCGCAGCATACAAGACAAACTTGAGGACGCAGAAAACTTTACAGATCCGTGGCATTCCGGAACATATCACAGATCTGAAGGGATCCATCAGCGCACTTTTCGAAGAACTAGCCCCAGCCATTCCGACAGATTGTATGGAATTTGACAGGATTCACAGGGCAATGGGTAAACGACCTTCAGAAGGGCCCCCTCAAGACATTATATTGAAATTGCATTATTTCCAAACTAAAGAGATCCTACTAAAAGCTGCACGCATGAAGTCGGATCTGTTATTCCAAGGTGCGACGTTCCAACTGTGTGCAGATATCTCCCCTATCACCATACTGAAGCGACAGGCACTGAAGCCCTTTCTGCAAATTCTACAGCACAACAACATAACCTATTGCTGGGGGTTCCCTTTTAAATTATTCTTTACTTATAAAAGTAAACAGCACCAGGCCATTAACCCTCGGGAACTCCGGGCTCTCTTCCAAAACTTGGATCTTGAACCTCCACACCTCGTTCCGCAGACATTACAGGAATCTCATTCACCTAAAGTCTCCCATGCGTTAAAAAAAAATACAAATCGCCCTGACCGGAGGCCCTACAACCTTATGATGTGAGGTCTAGAGCCCCCACGTGTTATTGTGTAGCTCTACCACCTTTACCCCAGTTACTTACTCTTGTTCATTTTCTGTTTTGCTCTCTCTGGCCATTGAACATGGTCATCATCCTGTTTCTTAGTTTTTTTCTTTTTTGTGTTGTTTTATGTTTTTTTTTTCCAGTACTGACGATTTCCCCTATGGTTCCCTGTCGAGGACTGTTCAACCTACACACTGGGCCTGGGTACATCTCTCTCCTGATCATACTTGTCACACTATGGTGTATACAGTCTTCACTCTGCTTTGACATTCCAATGTTTGTATTATGGAATTGATGTTTGTGTCTTTTAATGTTTGGGGCCTCAACCACCCTGCTAAATAATCTGCCTTGTGGAAAGAAGCTGGTTCTTCCAAGGCAGATATACTATGTGTTCAGGAAACTCATTTCAAGGAGGGTGTGGCCCCCCCTTGCTCCCATAGAGATTTCCCTCACCAATACTTCTCCAACATGCCACACAAGAGGGGTGTTATGATAGCTATTCAAAAAACTGTCGCCTTTACGGTACAGAACCTGATACTCTACACTCGACAATGTCTTATATACTATAGTTTATATCTACATGCCAAATGTCCGCCAAATTCGATTCTTGAATCGCTTATTTAAAATTATATCTGAGGTCCAGAAAGGATCCTTGGTAATGTGTGGAGACTAACTTGGTCCCTGACAGTACTATGGACTCCACAAACCCTACTAGACACACCTCTTCCTTACTGCAGTCTCTTTTTATTCGGGAAGGCCTATATGATGCATTGAGATGCTTTCATGCAACTGAAAAAGATTACACTCATTACTCCGCTGTGCATAATTCCTACTGGCGCATAGACCTTTTTTCTGGTAGATTTGCCCCTTCATCAGCGGACTATCAATGCTAGTATCCAATCTATATCATGGTCTGACCACGCCCCCATTTCTTAACAGTTACTACCCAAGCACTCTACTAAACTGGTACGTCTTTGGAGAAACACTACGATTTTCCAAATAAAAGACCATGTTTCTAGTATTCATGGTGGCATTAAATGAATATTTTGCCTTTAATAAAGACTCAGGCTCAGATCCCTTTGTCTTGTGGAAAGCCCATAAGGCTTATTTATCCAACTGACTGCCAGACACAATAGACCAAAACTTCAAAAACTCACTGATATAACCTCGGAAATAGATGCACTAGACGCTAGGAACAAATTCGATCCTCATCCGACATTAGTTGCACAATTTAAAAAACTTAGATATGACCTGAGACTTTGCCTTCTTGAACATTTTGATCGTCAATCCCAAAGACTCAAACTACATTATTATTCCACTGCTAATAAAGCGGGAATGTATTTGGCTAAGAGGCTCAAAGATCGCAGATTTCTTACAAATATCCCTTTTTTGCATCGCTTCTGCGATGGTAAAAAGAAGTCATCCATCCCCAAGAAATTGCTGATCAATTTAGTGCCTATTACCAATCTTTATACAACCTTCAAGATGACCATACTGTCCCATGAGCCACTACATCAGACATTGCTGGCTTTCTAAACGGGATCAATCTGCCCCAGGTTCCTCCTGAGTTTTTATCCAAACTAAACTCCCCTTTTACGACTGAAGAAATTTGCCAGACGGATGACTCCCTACTGAACGGTAAATCTCCAGGTACAGACGGTCTGTTGGCCGAATACTATAACATTTTTAAACAAATGGATGATGGCCCAACATAAGAAAGTGAACTTCGCAGGTCAGGACTTAGCAGTCTTCATACAATTTAGAACAACTCCAGCAAAAACTTTATTAACCCTTGCAGTAGGGCTACCACAATACTGCAAGGGTTAACTGCTCATTTTTGTTTAGGTGCTAAAAAAAGTTATACTCACCCAAACCACAGAGCCAGCTCCCTGCTTTTTCCAGTCACTGAAGCCTCTCTCCTCCTACGCTGCAGCATTGGAATGTTCCTCAACACCCTCACGAAAAACTAGCACATATAGACGATTGGCGGGCTATGGAGCCGCCGATCGTCTATATGTGAAACACCCGGTAACGGGTGTTTGCATTGATCGGGTCTTTTCTGCCAATGAAGCAGTGCCGTCCGTCCGTTTTTTTACAACGAGCGGACGGCAAGTGGTTAAAAACCTTACAGCTACAAAAAAAATAGATCTAGATCTGCCTGAGATACACTCAGCTCTTAAGCTGGGTTCACACCTAGGTTGCAACGTTTTTGCACGTTTGTACGCACATTAGCAGCATGCAGTTATTTGCATGTTGCGCACCTTTGTATGCACGCGCGTTTTAACGCGCGTACATGAAGACGCACGTTTTGATTGGCAGCTTATAAACCACTGTAGGCAATGGAAGAACGCGCAAAAACGCTCACGAAAATGTGCAACATGCTTCTGTTGCGCGTTTTGGGGCATTTCCAATTAAGTCTATGGGGCAAAAATGCGCTTTTTAACTGCCCAAAGAAGCTCCTGTACCTTTTCAGGCATTTGACGTTTTGGTGTTGGCATTTTTCTGCTCAGGTGTGCCCCAGGGCCATTGAAAATCATGGGATTTCTTGTGTTAGCCAGTTAAAAGCGCTTTTCGAACTGCTCAAAAACTCCAAGGTGTGAACAAGGCCTTAAGCATGCTGTAACTGACAACATCCAGAATTTTTGTGGACTGAGTTGTGTCAGTCCTCCCAGTGTATTTTGCTAAACTACTCAACCACTCACCATCTCAGATCTCTACAACATGAAGGCTAATCTATCTGTACTCCAAGATAAGAACTGGTAGGGCTAAATAGCCTCTTTGAGATAACACAGGCAGTGTGCAGAGGACACAGGACTTTACAATATAAAACAGTTTTTTTGCATTGATCAATCAGACATAAACAAATAGTCATATATTTAACTAGAGTTTACATTTATATATTTATTACAGACATTTATATAGCAATGACACTTTACAAAATGCTTTACATACTGTACATTCACATCAGTAGCTTACAGCCTAACAAGCTAACAGACAGACAGATATATGTGTATAATACACTCTCTCCCCCCACACACACATCAAAAAAATTCACTACCCCCACACACATGAAAAATACTATTTCTGTACAAATAAATCCCTGGTGATCCAGTGGTTGATGAGTAAGGTCTAGTGCAATCCTTACTAATCCATCCTTTCAGCATTCACTGAGGGATTTCAGAGCGCTGGCCGAAAGGATCCGAGTGGCGGCACAGAGAAGCAGCTATGCGGGCTTCATCCAACAGAGATACAGACCATGTAGCTGCTCCCGCAAGTCAGGTACACAGTCCGTGACCGCGTGCCTGAGTTCTCAGTTGACTGCGGGCCACATAGTACCGGCTTGCGGGCCACAATTGGCTCCCGGGCCCGTACTTTGGTTAGCCAATTTACATACACTTAAAAATATGCACCTCACTGTCCTCAAGAGCATCTCCCTTTTCATTTGACAGAAAGGACAACAGACATGTGAACACAACCATCCCTAAACAGGGGTGGGAGACTTGACATTCTGTTACCCACGTATAATAGGGTTTTAACATATCTGCCCTGGTGATTTGTCACGTTACATTGCTGAAGGTATTAACAGTTGCCCAAGACTTCACGGCGCTTCAGGGATTGGATTATGTCAGTAGAACAGGGTTGTTTTACAAACTTTTACAACATCATGTTGTCAGACCATCAACATTTTCCTTGACACATTCCATAGTGATTTGTAGTGATGACTTAACTAAGCAAAGTTCGGTTTCCTGGATGTTTGCTGACCAGTTGAAAAAAATTAGCAAACCCTGAACATAGTGCCGAATCCTACTGATGTCTATGAGTGCCGAATCTTCTTATTTTTTCTTGCCATTTTTTTACGACAATTTGCAGGCTTTTGGGGAAAAGGGCATGGGTGGATGGGCACTGCCATGGGAAACATGTACCAATGCAAAAAAATATATATATATAAAAATACTGTTTATCGAGAGCAGGTTTTTTTTTTTTTTTTAATAAGGCTTAAAGGGGATTCATACAAATACAAAATTCCTTTAAATAACATGCTTGTTGGATATCTAAAACATGCATGTGAGTAGGGGAAGCATAGGAATTTTCTATGCTCCTTGGCTCCATCTAGTGGCTATAATGTGCTGTAAATCTCATTTGCATAGCTGTTTGCTATTCAAACAGGCAAATGGTTTATAAATCCCCCATTAAGTTTTGCATATTTTCTTTATTTCTTTTAAAAAACAAACAGATAATTTGGTTGGTTACTTAACCAGTTGACATCCGCGGTGTTAAACCCCCTTCCCATCCAGGCCATTTTTCAGTATTCAGCGCTGCGGTACTTTGACTGACATTTATTCCGTCATGCAGCGCTGTACTGAAATGAATTTTATACCCTTTTTTGAGGACAGATAGAGCTTTCATTTGGTGGTATTTATTCACCACTGGGGGTTTTTATTTTTTTACTATATTAAGGAAAAATCACCGAAATAAAAAAAAAAACAGTTTCCCCTATATTAAATGATAAAACATTTATTATTACCCAATTTTTTGGTAAAATATAAAAGACGGGGTCACGTCGGGTAAAAAGACACCAAAAATGTCAAGCCTTAAAATTGCGTGCGCGCGCAAAACC
>NW_017309470.1:45233-61759 GCF_000935625.1 Nanorana parkeri
GCGAACGAGCACATATAGGCGATCGGCGGGCTATGGACCCGCTGATCGCCTATATGTGAAACACCCGGTACCGGGTGTTCGCATTGGACGGGTCTTTTCTGCCCGTGCGTGCCCGCTAGGGGGCGCGCGCGAGCAGAAAAAAAATGCCGTCTGGCGACGGCAACCCGCGAATGTGACAGTGCCGTCCGTCCGTTTTTCTACTACGGGCGGACGGCAACTGGTTAAGGCTACACAGGCTACAAGACCCTTTTATATATTTGTTTAAATGAGGCCTACTTAATAGTAAATCGTGTTCTTGAGTCTTTAAAGCTCCAAGACAAACAGCTCAGTCCATTCAGTCCTGTGATTTACACAACTCTGCTACACAGCAGTACTGGCTCCTAATGCATCTTCCCCCTCTCCCAGTCTGAGCTCTGTTGTAGAAAGACTGTAAGTGTACCACATACCAATTCGAATTTAAATAGTTAAAGTCTTCTATATGACAAGTACCAAATTCAGTTACTATATTATGCACAAGCCTCATAAACAAGAAAATTCCTTTACCTTCACTGACAGAGTTGAATCCTCTTTCATTTGTGTGTTACACACTTCTCTTCCGCACACTGCAACTTGCATTGGGAGGGTTTCAGGAATATAGGTAGTGCTGTTAATCCAGAAAGCGGAGGGTAGCACTAGGTTTGGCTAGGTGTGTATTGACCAGCTACAGGCTTCTGAAGCGCAATGACAATGCTGATAGCCATGCCCCCTGCAAAAAAAATTCATCACTGTAGTGCAAGCAAGCTCAGCCTAAGTGAGAGTGGCAACTCGATAGCAACAGGATCATTTTGGAAAATGTAGCAGGGAGCAGAAGCGCTCACCTGTTGCGTGTGCCCCTCCCTTACCGGCTGAAGGAGTGAGGTGGCAACTCAGGTTTTGCAACGTTTTCGCAGGTGTCTACAGAAGAAGTTGAGGGAGCAACACATACAAAGCAGGTAACATCACTTTCTAAGCAATCCTGATTCACTTTTTTAAATGTGGTAATTTTCAAACCTCCAAGGTCTAAGGTGTTTAATGTCTTCCATCACGATTAACATGCAATTGAAAGTGTTCTTTTTTAAGGATGTCTTTTTTGAAAGTGTCTTTTTTACACCTAAAATGACTAGGAAACATCCTCTGTAAAGTGCTTTGAGAAACGAATCTGGGTTGGATTAACCCTTTCGCTACCACCGACATAAGGCATATGGCAGAACAAAAGTGTTCCCGGCTGGCCAGCTCAGTATGCCTTACGTCGGTGGCATTTACAGTTCTGCTATAAGCTCATGGTCGCTTTAGCGACCATAAGCTTATAGCAGAACTGTTCAGCAGACTGTCCCCTTCAAAATAATAGCTGTCATCAGCGGCTCACAAGCCACTGATGACCGCTATTAACGAAAATACGGACGGACCCCCCTCCGCCGGAACCGCTGCTGCCGGCCGCCGGCATCTGGAGTCTATCATCCCTGCCTGAAGCTGCTCCATGCAGGGATGAGAGACTCCATGGATCCCCGCTGCTGTCCCCCACTTGTAGGGTATGTGCCAGCGGGGATCCAATGAAAATTGGCCGGCGGGTGAGCGAGCGGCGGCTGGCCGCAATCCAGGATGGCCGAGCGGTGTTCTGATCAGAGCCGCTGTCATCCTGTCAGTTTTCGAATGACAGCGGCTCTGTATCGTGGCCGAGCGGGGGATCGATAAATATCTGGGGACACATAGGACTGTGTGTCCCCAGTTATGAATGAGCAGGCTGTGATTTACATCACTTCCTGTTCATTCAAGAATTTATGAATGGGGAGTAGCACTCGCTATAGAGGCTCCTCCCCATTCATAAACTGGTGATAGTAAAAATATTTTGCTATCATCAGTTTCTGAATGAATGAGAAGCCTCTGTACTGAGTGCTTCCCATTCATTGAGTGCTGGGGCTGCAGAAAAAGAAATTGAGGACTCTATGTCCTCAATTTCTTTTTCTATTTCAAAAGGGAAATGTCAGTGGTCTGTTTAGACCCCAGATATTTCACCGCAGCCCCCCCAACAGTTAAAAAAAATTTATAAAAAAATAAATAGAAAATGTAAACAAAAAAATACAATTTTAAAGTAAATTTTAAAATAAAATGTAAAAAAAAAGTGTACAAAGAAAAACTATTAAAAAAAGCACAAACACCGGAGTGATTGTCTGATCACTCCCAGTGTTTGTAAATAACTGGGGACACATAGGGGGTTATTCACAAAGCTGCCGAAAGGTTCTCAGTGTAATGACAGATCAGCGTACCTGGTAACCAGGGGACGCTGATCTGTCTCTTCATGCAAGTGGCCGGAGCCAGGCGTGAGATGACGGCTGGCTCCACCGAGCTGTCAGTAGCAGGTTGCCGGCTGTTCGGCCAGCTTCGGCTTTCACCTCGGCACAGTCGAGCCGGAGCATTTGCCTTCGGCTTGACTGAGCCGCTCGGCCAACTTCGGGAGCTTTACGGGCTATAATGAATAGCCCGTACAGCAGCCCTTCAGTTCTACTGAACTTAAGGGGTGCTGGGGCCTAAGCTAGCTGTAGAATCAGCTGAAGCTACGGCTAGATCCTTCGGCAGCTTTGTGAATAACCCCCATAGTACTATGTATCCCCAGTTATGAATGAGCAGGCTGTAAAACAGTAATAAAGAAAAAAAATATGTAAAAATGTTTTTAAAAAATTTAAATTATTTTAAAAAATTTAAAAATGTGTAAAAAAAAACAAATTTAAAAAAGCACATAACGTATACATATCGTGGTGTACGCCATGCACATGCGCTGCAGTGTGTTGTTAGAACGCATCGCAGTCCATGATTTTTTTTTATTTCTTTTAAAAAAACCATTACATTAACTGTGGCAGCGCATGGCACAGCTTTGTGACGCATTGCCGTGCGTTGTGATACCTTGTGTTGCAATTATATATACGCCTGTTTCATTTTATCACAACACAAACACCAACACAGCGTAAGAACAATTTTTAACATAAGTCGCTTATTTACAGTTTTGCGTACCTTCCTTTTTTTACCTTTTCCCAAAAAGGCGAAATTTCAAATTTGCTAATATTTGTTATTTAGTAAGTCCATAACCTTTTATCTTTTAAATTTAGTCAGAAATTATTATTTTTTGTGCACGGATACTGATTTTTTTAGTGTGTTTTATCAATTGAATTGTGTATTTTTATCGGTTTAATATTAATTTGAGAAACATTTGTGCAATTATCGCACGGCCTACAAATTTAGTATCACCATCTTTTTATTCTACCAGGCCTGCACTTTCAGAAAATATATGGTTTGGGGTGTCTGTTACAAACGCTAGCAACACAGCAGTTGAAAATCAAATCAATGGGAAAAATTGCAAAAATGGCGTGGCCAGCTTAATTGAAAAATGTTTCGGAGGGCTTGGCAGCGAAAGGGTTAAGCTTCTGTGTTGTATTGGAGAGTTAGGCTGTCTGTGGATTGCGCTGATTTAGTTGGTGACCATTCTACCCGGAAGGATCGAGAGCCAAAAGGAGGTCAAAGTATACTTTAGGTCAAAGTGACCGCACTACTTTATAGTGCGCAATTTAAAAAAATTGGACATGGTAATTTTGACACAAATTTGTCAGTACCCCAAATTTTAAACCAGCAGAATTTACCACAATTGGCAGCAAATCCAAACTGTATCCCTAATCACTGACATATGGGAGAGAATGTTAAATAAAAACTCTGTTGCTTTCTCCATTAACCATCAGCTAGAAAGGCCTATGTTAGTCAGTGAGGAAATATTTTCTCACAGTGCTGTGCATAACTTTCCTTGTTGTTTTGGTATAGCTGGATTTTTAAAAGGTACCTTTTGGACATAGTATGAGCTATAGATTTTATGGGGGAGGGGGGCCTGACATAAGTGGATCTTGCATTACTGCAACATCCACTTTACGGGCTTGTTCACACCATAAACTGTATCGAATCCCAGCTGGCTCCCTGCATTCAGGGGCGGGCGGGGGTGTGGCGGTGTATTAAAGTCAATGGCACTGCAGCCACATACCCCTGCCCGCAGGGCGATCGCCCACACCAGAACGCATAGCACATCAGTGCCTGCATTCCAGTCCAGTGCGATCTGGAAAAATTTTGCAAGCACTATTTTTTCAGATTGAACTGGAACAGAATGCAAGCACTGATGTGCCACGCGTTCTGGTGCGGGCGATCGCACCTGGGTGGGTGGCGTGGCTGTGGTGCCATTGACTTCAATGCGGCCCCCTCTCGCCCATGAATGCAGGAGGCCAACAAAGATGGGATACAGTGCATTCCAGCAGCTGACCGCTGGTGTGAACAAGCCCTAAGTGTGGCAAATTCCTCTTTGCTCATATTAGCGTATTCCTAGCTGCTAGTGAAACATTCAGTCACATCATGTTAAATGGTGCTTATGTAACGCTCAATAGAGCTAAAATAACCAGGTGGTACCAATTTACTTTTAGGTATAAATGGCAATCTTTCACCCCTCTGCATTGTTGTTTAAATACAAAGTGCTCTTTGAGTTTTAAATACCTCTCAAATATGAACAAATTGACTTTAGACTGAAATAGATCAAATCTTCCTAATGGGTTAAAAGGTAAGCCCTTACATGGAAGTCTATACTCACTGGCTGATATGGACCTGACTGAGGCTAAAATACCTTTGACTTACCTAAAGCTGCGGTCAATTGACACTGCAGCTCCGAGCCTTCTCACCTCTTCTGTTTCATATTTTGCCTGGAGTGGGGCTTTAAATTCCATCTCTCTGTGTATGCTTTGATCTCAGATTCGATTGATTTGCAGTCAGGAAACCTTTGTCCTTATCTGAGTTTTTTTTCTTAAAGCATCAGTTCAGATGCTGTTATTTCTCTGTTGAGTTGTGCTTTAAAGTCTTCCATCATAATTAACATGCAATTGAAAGTGTTCTGAGTTAAACCTTCACACAGTTTATCACAGAATTCATATGTACTGTGTGTCTACCAATGGGGGGTTGGTTTTTGACCGTGTAGCTCCCTAATCCTTTTGCTGCCACCAAAGTAACTACGGTATGAATTTACAAAAGCCCTCTTGTGAAAGCCCCCATTTAAGTAAAAAAAAAGTTGAAAATTAAAGTTTAATAAAATATTTTGGGTAAGTTGGATGCACACGCATACAACAATGACAATTGCACCGTATTAGGTACATGCCAGAGTGACAGCACTAATTCTAGGGTCATCACTCACTGTTAACGCTAAATTGATGGGCTGTAAAACTATTAAGTAGGGATGTTCAGATACCAGTGTCGATACTTGGCATTTTCATGAGAACTGCCAGGGTCACAGCAGTTGCGAAAGGGCCCTGGCTCTTCACCACTGTCCTGAAATCATTAGTCTGTATTGTTTTACAAAACTGTCAAATGACAAATAATCGTACGATAATCGTTCAATGAGTGGAGTAATTGTTCGTCAACAATCGCACCGTTCGTTCAGCGCATGCATTAAACGAACGGACAAGCGGCCGTAGAATGACAGCAGCTGGCTCTACTCGCAGCATCCACACCTCTGTTCTGGTACTCTCATGGACCACTCGCTCAGCCATTGCTGGGGCTACATGTTGAGTAGAGATGCAATAACCAATGCTCACCAAAATCCATATCTCCTCATGTAGCTGACACACATGCGGACCAGTCCCCATGTGCACCACACATGAGGATGCTGAAAGTAACCCCGTAATAATTGCAATTAACCCCATCCAACGCAAAACATGTAACATGAACAACATGTCCATTCTCCTTTGGGACACAGTTGGATAAACGTCAAATTGTCAAGTACGCCCTACACATGTGTATGCTGTGTGTCCCTGGCCATTGCACAGCTGCGACATGCATCAGGCAAAGCACACATTCCCACAAAGAAACATCCCTGACAAACGCATGCACAGCATCAGTCAAGCAGGAAGACTGTAAAACAGTCATGCCTGAAATGAGGACACGGACACAAGGCATACATTAATAAAATATTTATATAGAAAAACCAATAAATAGAAATTCAAGTCAAACAAGGGGGGCTTGTAAACAGGGGCAGGGCAAATGCCAATGTGGCAAATCTGGCAAAACGGAGAGCTGATGTATCCTACAGCTTCATCACTTCCTCACGCACATCCTGGAGAGCCCGCCTTAACTCCAACATGTGCTTCATCACATCTTCCAGGACGGCACAACAGTGGCTAACAGCAGCGCAAACTCCACCCACTTGTGGCCGTCCCTGTTCTGGAGCTGCAACATGACCTGTAATGTAATCTTTAAATACAACACGCAATTACAATATGTTACCAAAATCACTGGGTATGTCATTTGTCAAAAACAGGACATGCCAGATGGCAAAGTGGAGGATGGTCCTGCAACGCTCTCACTCCCCTTTGACGCAGCTTCCTCAAGTACCACTATCATGGAAAAAAGGCAATGGAAAGCTTAACATGCAGCGTATAATCATCTCATATGTCATTTAACATGTATTAAAGTACACATACCAGAACATGAGCTCTCTGACAATGGACTCTTCTCCTCGCTGTCAACAAGGTCCACATTAACTGTAATGGAATCAACACATGGAGGTCATAAACATGTGAAGTACTCAGACCATGCCCTAATGTTGTAATACAACAGGACATACCAGAAGAGGAGGACAAGGAGGAGTCAACAACCTCGACCTCCACGTCAGCCTCCTCTACAACTGCTTGCTCCATGGCCACCTCTGAAGCAGCCTCACTGCCCTGCCTCCTCCGCTCCACACTCCTCTGTCCTTTAACATCAAAAAAATACAATAGTCATTTGAGGCATCAACAACATGACATGTACATATATGTGTCACAGGTCTGGACATGATGCATAGAATGACACCTTGTCTTCTCCAGCTTTTCATGGACAGACATGAAAGTTGGAGGAAGCAAATACATCAGATGTATCAAACTACATTACAGCAGTGCATGCTCCACTACTCCTCTGAGACTAGGCCTGGATGGCCACATCCAACATATACACCACACATGAGGATGCTGAAAGTAACCCCGTAATAATTGCAATTAACCCCATCCAACGCAAAACATGTAACATGAACAACATGTCCATTCTCCTTTGGGACACAGTTGGATAAACGTCAAATTGTCAAGTACGCCCTACACATGTGTATGCTGTGTGTCCCTGGCCATTGCACAGCTGCGACATGCATCAGGCAAAGCACACATTCCCACAAAGAAACATCCCTGACAAACGCATGCACAGCATCAGTCAAGCAGGAAGACTGTAAAACAGTCATGCCTGAAATGAGGACACGGACACAAGGCATACATTAATAAAATATTTATATAGAAAAACCAATAAATAGAAATTCAAGTCAAACAAGGTGGGCTTGTAAACAGGGGCAGGGCAAATGCCAATGTGGCAAATCTGGCAAAACGGAGAGCTGATGTATCATACAGCTTCATCACTTCCTCACGCACATCCTGGAGAGCCCGCCTTAACTCCAACATGTGCTTCATCACATCTTCCAGGACGGCACAACAGTGGCTAACAGCAGCGCAAACTCCACCCACTTGTGGCCGTCCCTGTTCTGGAGCTGCAACATGACCTGTAATGTAATCTTTAAATACAACACGCAATTACAATATGTTACCAAAATCACTGGGTATGTCATTTGTCAAAAACAGGACATGCCAGATGGCAAAGTGGAGGATGGTCCTGCAACGCTCTCACTCCCCTTTGACGCAGCTTCCTCAAGTACCACTATCATGGAAAAAAGGCAATGGAAAGCTTAACATGCAGCGTATAATCATCTCATATGTCATTTAACATGTATTAAAGTACACATACCAGAACATGAGCTCTCTGACAATGGACTCTTCTCCTCGCTGTCAACAAGGTCCACATTAACTGTAATGGAATCAACACATGGAGGTCATAAACATGTGAAGTACTCAGACCATGCCCTAATGTTGTAATACAACAGGACATACCAGAAGAGGAGGACAAGGAGGAGTCAACAACCTCGACCTCCACGTCAGCCTCCTCTACAACTGCTTGCTCCATGGCCACCTCTGAAGCAGCCTCACTGCCCTGCCTCCTCCGCTCCACACTCCTCTGTCCTTTAACATCAAAAAAATACAATAGTCATTTGAGGCATCAACAACATGACATGTACATATATGTGTCACAGGTCTGGACATGATGCATAGAATGACACCTTGTCTTCTCCAGCTTTTCATGGACAGACATGAAAGTTGGAGGAAGCAAATACATCAGATGTATCAAACTACATTACAGCAGTGCATGCTCCACTACTCCTCTGAGACTAGGCCTGGATGGCCACATCCAACATATCTCCCATCATATGTGTAGAAGGAACAATAATTAAGCTCACACTTACCCCTACGGATCAACCTGTGGATCCTTGCAAGCTGGGCAGTCTCCCTTAACTTCAGATCACACCAGCGTTTGTGCAACTGGTCTTTGAACCTGGTAACATTGAACTTGGCCTGCAAGCTCTGAACCACTTCATCCAGGATCCGGTCCTTCCTGATGTTCCTCTGCTCATATGTCCTCAGCTTGCAATCATAATCCTGCCGCTCCATTATGTCCACCAACTAAACCATTTCATGTAAGGACATACAGGATGCCCTCTTGGGCCTGCAACCCTTCCCTTTGCAGCACTGGTCTTCGTCTGTGACCTTGATTGTCCCTCCATTTTCTCAGTGTGGGCCAGTGGTTCCGTACGAAGCGGTAATCGTACGCAACTGTATGAAAGGGCGTGGCCAACGGGTCTCCGCAAGTACGATCGGACCTTCGTATTTCCGGTCTCGGGGGAAGCCATACCTTTTCGAACAAACGGTCGCTTGTTGGCTGGTATGTAGTATTCATAACAAATCGTGGGCAATGCATGACAGGAGGGTATGTGTAGCAGACCATAGCACATTAAGTGACTCTATGGCATTAGACAATATAACCAGAACTGAAGGTGACATGTTTCATATCTGGGGCACAGATCAACACTATTCCCATTGCCTACCATGTGCTTCACATGCATTTGCCCCAAACTATGTTTGGAAAGGAGCAGGATGTGGCTGACAAATGGGCCTACTGCTGTGTGTCACACATGGCCAACATTGGAATGAGCACCATATTCATAACACTAGCATGAAGGACAGGACCTGGTTGAGGCAGGTGTATGTTATGTTTTTACAATGTGCCTGGCACATGTGTGTTTTTCCCATACTGCACCATATCTATATGTTTCACTATTGATTATATGTCACTGCCCATTACCACATGTCCAAGATATAATGGATATAAACCATTGGGGTACACATAGTCCTACAATGTGTAGGTGTGTGATTTGTTTTTTGCATGACCAGGTTGAGGGTTGGACACCCACGAATCATTCCGTCTGTCAATTCCACAGGCATTATGACAGAGCGTTTCACTCATCCCGAATTCCTGACCCAATTCATTGATCTATATCGCGAACTACAATGTCTGTGGAGAATGCGGAGCAATGATTATTGTAATCGCTCCAAGCGAACGGAGGCTTATATGAAACTAGCAGAATTATGTAAGAACATCTCACCATGTGCAGACATGAATTACGTGAAACTGAAGATAGCAAAAATACGGACCATCTATAGGAAAGAGCAAAAGAAATTAGCTCATCCCACAAGTCAGGCGCGGCTCTGGTATTATGAGTCTCTGCGGTTCCTGGATGATGATGAAGAAGAACCACGGTCATCTATCAGCAGCCTGCAAAACACCACCTACTCACGAAGAGAGTGCTGCGTCCGATAGCGAAGAACCGTCCACGGAAATTGTGGAGAACACGCAGGTAATGCATGTCCATGTGTGCTTACAAGTAATAATTGTTGTGTTACCCCCATATGTATGTAGAACACACAGATTGAAATTGAAAAATCATAATGTTTATTTAACACAACTAATAATGCATAACAACATATGTTTTACAGCATTATAATCCATGCCTTAAAGTTACACTTGACTTTCTAGCCAGTCATTGGTAACACAGGTGGAAACTACATGCGTCCCTGCCATTCCACTGCAACAGGCCCATTGAAATATTCTAGATATTTTTGCCTGTTCTGCCGTGCAGACGTAGTTGGCAAACGTCCCATGCATGGGACCCACACCATGAAGGGCATCCGCATCATGTCTTCACTCCCCTGGATGTATGATGCCACTCACAACATCCTCCTGGTTTAGGATGTGTGTGGGCAAGTAGGAGTTGCCCTGACGCCTTAGATAATTGTGTAGGGTACAGCAGTAGTACAGCAATATATCAACTTTCTGTAGGCTCATGTTGATGGGAGTGTGTAGAATGTGGAATCGGTTTGTCATTATGCCAAACGCATTCTCCACCACTCTGCGTGCACGGGATAAGCGATAGTTATATATGTGCTGCTGTGCTGTCAGACCGCGTATGGGAAAGGGCTTCAGTAGGTGATCTCCAAGGGCAAAAGCTTCATCAGCAACAAAGACAAAATTCATGGCATCTATGGTTTCCTCATTGTTTGGTAGGTTCAGGGAACCGTGCTGTAGACGCATGTGGAAATCACTCCGCTCCATCACACCGCCAATGTCCACATACAGGAATTCATGAGTAGGATAATGCTAAAGTACCCTTTGTAATTAAAGTATAATGAACCAGAGTTTGCAGGACGTGTGATGCGGACGTGTTTCCCATCGATGGCACCTCTGCAGTTGGGGAAATTCCTCAGGTCTTGGGATTGCTTGCCAATCGCTGCCATTCAGCTGCATCTGTGGGGAACTGAGAGTGAAACTTCATTAGATATGTGATACTTGACAAGACATGCGTTATGCTGACACATTTTAGGTACTTTCTCTGTACAGGACAGTGTATGCACACAGGAGAGTATACCAGGACCCTCTACTGCCCCACTACCTCCCAGGAGTACACGCAAGAGGCCAGCTACCGACCGGGCAATTGAGAAGTTCCTCACCAAGGCATCTGCGGCCCTGGAGAAAGTGCCAGATGAGAGTACCCTGTTCTTCCAGGTAGCAGCACTGAAGATGCGCACCATGGATCACCAGCAACGCCAGTTTGCACAGAAAATTGTTCTAGAAATCATGCACGACGGGGAAAATGGCTTGCCGAGTCACAATTCCCTCAATACGGGCTCAGACAACAGTGCACGTTGGGACACACGTGTGCTCATGCATGATGTGGGAACGCAAGCGCATGAACCACTACCAAGATTGACACACCAGCAAATACCACAATATTACATGCCACACTACCTACATCAGCAACAACCACACAGGGAGCATGCGGGGAGACACTATGTCATGGCCCATGGACAAGTACAACAGCATCCCAACACCCACATGCAGGAACAAAGTTTTGGGGGGGTTGTGACATCTCCGCAGCAGGACACACAGGGGTGGCCCATGGGCAAATCTGTGGCTAACTGCATGGCTAATGTATTATCATGTGCAAACAATAAAACATGTGTGTTGTGGAACAGTCTCAAAGTATATTTATTTTTAAGAAGGTGCAATAACAACATTTACCTTGAAATAGTCGTCACGCAACACTCGGATGATTGCTGCACACGTTTGGGGGATGATGCGCCCAAGTGCCTGTGCTGAGATTCCTGTGGAGAACTTGGTCTTCCAAGCTTCGACCAGTAGCGAGGAATCGCAGTGTTGCCATGAGCCGCTGGTCAGTAGGAATTGCCTTACGCCGCACAGTATCAACCTTCTTGATGTGGGGGGACACCAGAGCCAGTAGGTGATTGAATGCTGCATCTGACATCCGGAGGTAATTCCTGAAGTCATCTGGGTTGTTCTCCCTCAATTCCTGCAGCAGTGCAACATGTGAATACATGTCACGTTGCCGCAACCAATTCTTGATCCAGAGTCATCTACGTGATGACATGCGTTGCTGCCGAGCTTAAATGAGAGAAACACCAACCATCACAATAGCCATGCTATTCATATCCTCAGCCATCCTTTGCTTTTCAACAAGCCTGGGAAGAGAAAGAATGCTCTGGATTCTTGCCTTTTAAAGGGCATTGTACGAACGATGACGCCCAGTGCTCGGGGTCAAACGATCACTACCGTCGATCAGAATCGTGCGATTATACATACGGTCGTACGATTTAGTGATCGATTTTGGTCTGTGCAAGATGGGTGCATCGAGCATTGATCGTTCGATTATTCGATCGTCCAACGGTTCGTTTCGTACGATAATCGTGTAGTGTATGGCCACTTTTAGATGTGCATTTTGGATAATTGTCATGTTGGAAAAATGCATGGTGGCCAAGGGCACGGAGTGATGGTAGCATCTTCTCTTTCAATATACAGTAGAGCAGTACATCTGTGAATTCATGATACCATCAATGAAATGCAGCTCCCCGACACCAGCAGCCCTCATGTAGCCCCACAGAAGTACACTGCCAGCACCATGTTTCACTGTATGCACCATGCATTTTTCTTTGTACTCCTCACCTTTGTAATGCCATACAATTTTGATGCCATCAGTTCCAAAAACACTGATCTTGGTCTCATCACTCCAGAGTACAGAGTCCCAGTAGTCTCCTTTTTCAGCATGGGCCCTGGTAAATTGTAGGCGGGCTTTTTTGTGCATGGGCTTTAGGAGAGGCTTCCTTCGTGGACAACACCCATGCATGCCATTCCTCTGCAGTGTATGCCGTATTGTGTCACGGGAAACAATCACCCCAGTTTGGCTTTCTACCTCTTTAGCTAACTGCAGTGAACTTGCATGGCAATTTTCTTCAACCCTTCTCATGAGAAGACGCTCCTGTCGAGATGTTAACTGCCGTGGACGGCCTGGACGTCTCTGTGAGATGGTTGCAGTTCCATCTTTGTTACATTTTTGTATCACTTTTGCTACAGTATTCTGACTGATAAAGCTTTGCTAATCTTCTTGTAGTCTTCACCTTTCTTGTGTAAATAAATGTATTTTCTTTCTCAGGCCTTGCGACATTTCTATTCCATGTGGTGCCATTGCTGACGGCATGAAATGGGAAGGGGTTTTCTTTGTTAAGTAACGCCCCTTTATAATCAACTGTCTGCTGGTCACTTGTTTAATTAATAATTATACTCACCTGTAGTTGAATTCTTGTTAATTAGGATCTTGTTGTCTAAAATTTAGCTTTGCTCCTATGACTTTCATTGGGGTGTATTTATTTTTGCAACATGGTCTTGAATGAATGTTAGGAAAAATACTTTTTTTGTGTGTGCAAATTAACAAATCTTGGTTGCAATCAATGGTCAGCATTTGTGGGAGTATTTTGTAGTATAGTGTCCCATAGAAAATTTTGATTCTGAAAGGAAAGTAAAGGTTTTCTGACACATCTGCTGGGGTGTACTCATTTCCGATGAGCACTACGTATTATATATACATATACATATACACACACACACACACACACAAATCCCGTATGCTCCTTAAAAATGACAGGTGCCTCCTAACTTCTTCAGTTTTTCCTCTAGTCTAGTCTTGGAGCTAGAAAAGTATCTGTACTTGGTATCTGAACATCCCTACTATTAAAAGGAGAACTATGAGATGAGTGATTTCCACTCACCTCATAGTTCTAGCCGACCTGTGACAATGAGACTGTCACAGATCGACTCAGTAGATCGGGAGGTGAGCGAACACATACCAGGTTCGCTCACCCCTCCATCATGTCACGGCTCTCTGCCGTGACAGGGGGAGGGCTGGATTCCCCTCTCCCCGCTCCGATCTGCCAGCGCTGACTGGCGGAACGGACAGGGGAGGGGGCGGGTACAGCTGGCTCCGCCTCTAGATAGGCAGAGCCAGCTGTCACTCACGCAGCTGGGCGGATCCCGTCATCTACGTCGGGATCCGCTCCGGCTGCGGCGTCTCAGTATACTGAGCTTAGGGTAACGGGAGGACGCTAGTTTGTGTCCTCCCGTTACCCTAAGGAGAACTATGGGGAAAAACACTGACCCCATAGTTCTCCTTTAATGCTTCACATATAGGCAATTTTGTGTACCATAGCTTTTTGTCGTTTCACAGGCGAGGCAATTTTGAGGCATGACATGTTTAGTATCTATTTACTCGTTGTAACCTGATTTTTTTTTTTATATTTTACCAAAAACTGGACAATCTAGTAGATCAAATGATATTCCCATCACACACCATACTGGTATTAGACCTAGTGCACAGGGTGCTGTAGCAACGGATTGATGGCACCATGATCAACAGTCGAAAATGTTGTCACTACACACTAAATCTTTATAAATGTAACTGTTCCCATCTTCCTTATCTACAACACCCTTTGTGCACATGTGATTTGTATTCCTTTTTATTTACTGTTTTTTGCCTGCAATTAGGGCAATTCTGCCCATCTATTCTTTTATTCCCCATGAATGCAGCAATATGGACACTGCTGTCATAGCACACATGTGATGGGCTGGAGCCTGTTACAGATGACAGAGGCATTTGGCAATCCAGTTTCCATGGCTTCACACATGCATGGTTGCCCTAGGGTTGGAAACCAGCCCAGACACCTGATACATCATATTCCAATGTTCTTCATTGGCATTGCTGTGGGCAGAAATTAGCAAGTATGCTGAGCAGAGTGCTGCTTTAAACTGAACTACCCGTTTGCTGACTAGACCCTCCTTATGCTGCTTTATTCTCCCACCAGCAAATTCAATGGGTAAAAAGGAGTAAACACAGAGCGAGGGACACAAACCAGTTAGCAGGGAAACTACATTATCCAAGTCCAATGAAGGAAGTCTGGTTGATGTTAACTGTAATTCACGTGTAAGCAATAAAACAAATACAAAATACCAGTAGAAAAATAGCAAGGTATTATAATCTTCAGAGCAGTTCTGATTAATAGCCAGCCGTGTTGGTAAAAATAAAAGTCTTTATTTTTCTTACAATGCTCCAACAGAAACAGCTTGTCTTCAGCAAACAAAATACATGAACAAAACTTCTCTTCAATATAACAGAAAATTCAGCTTACCGCCTGTATACATACGTCCCTTCTCAGGGTTAGCATCCCAGCCTAATCTTCAGAGGGTCAAACACAGACACTGGTGCCCAGCAATGTCTCAGTAACAGCCAGTCCACAGCTCCACACTCAGCTATGTCCTGCTCCAAACACACCTCACAGACACTGCTGGCTGGCTTCCTATACACTTTGAAAACTCCCAGCAGGTGGGTTAACCCTTACTAGGCCATCAGAGTTGGAGGCTCTTCCCCACCCAATATCTCTCTGAGCCTCCGGATTCCGGGTCCCCTTTCAGGACTATCAATCCCGGGAAGGCCACATAGTAGTTTCCCTTCTAAAATCACCCAGGAACCGCTCACCCTGCACCCTGGTGAGAACTTCTGACAAAACATCTTTTTTTTTATCCCCTTAAAGGAACCACAGCCTAAATAGTGGGGAATTATACCGTCCGTCCAGACGAATTCCTGGCGTCCTGTACAGTATGTTTACAAATGCTAGAAGTCTGGCTAACAAAATGTAAACGCTATAAATTCTACTATGTTAAAAGAATTTTTGGCAAAGGCTGGCCATACACCTTACAACCAATGTAAGATTTATTTCGTCCAGTCATCGAACCGTCGTTCAATTTCCCTACGATTGCCCCATCATGCAAAGACAAATTCCCCTGCCGAATGGTTCTTCGCAAAGCCATACCCCCAAGACAAAGGCTAATAGCCACCTTGGGTTTTATATCCACTGGCAGAAGCTTAAAACACCTCAATTTCCCTACTGGGATCTCTGCCCAGTCTCTGGGACGCATCATTCCTGAAACACGTGCTGCAATTGTCCAAGTACTGAAGGACAACTATTTTAAGGTAAATCTAAATGTATTTATTAACACGAAACAAAATCAAAACAGGCATCACTTCGCCAAATAACATATGAAAATAATAGCATGTCAAATAAATAAACATCCACCTTTTGGGCAAGGTAAAGAAAACAAAATAAACTACACATTTGTGTAGGATGGGCCTTGAGGCCACCCAGAGTTGTCCATGTCCGCTGAGGACCCAGCACCCCAATACTGCTGGGGAGGCATATGTGGCCCAGGTTGTAATGGCAGGGGGTGGTGCGGCACTTGGTGGTGTGACACTGGGTGGTGCGGCAGTGGGTAGGGGCAGAGGCGGCTTTAGACTTTGTGAGGCCTTAGGCAAAACTCAAATGTGAGGCCCCACGGGAGAGAGGGAGGAAGGACAGCCAGCACAAAGAGAAAAGAGAGACATCCAGGAAAAAGAGCCAGAGGAGAGACAATCAGGGTAGAGAGCGAGGAGAGACAGCCAGGAGACAGAGAGATGACAGACAGCCAGGAGACAGAGAGATGACAGACAGCCAGGAGACAGAGAGATGACAGACAGCCAGGAGACAGAGAGAGGAGAGACAGCCAGGGGACAGAGAGAGGAGAGCCAGCCAGGGGACAGAGAGAGGAGAGACAGCCAGGGGAGAAACCAAGGAGAGACAGTCGGGGGAGAGAGAGAG
>NW_017309470.1:62007-65905 GCF_000935625.1 Nanorana parkeri
AGACAGCCAGGAGACAGAGAGATGACAGACAGCCAGGAGACAGAGAGATGACAGACAGCCAGGAGACAGAGAGAGGAGAGACAGCCAGGGGACAGAGAGAGGAGAGCCAGCCAGGGGACAGAGAGAGGAGAGACAGCCAGGGGAGAAACCAAGGAGAGACAGTCGGGGGAGAGAGAGAGAGAGAGAGGAGAAGTCACTTTTTATTATAATGCGTTTACCTTGCTATTAGCAGCACAACTATAAGTGAAAAAAACTGAAAAACTGGTGCAAACACAAAACATGTTCATATTTATATGTGCTGAAAAGTAAACTGATCTTACAGCTGTAGTGTGATCCCTGTGACTGCATTTCATGGGTCAGTTGTGCTATGTCTGGCCTGTAGGATGTTACTTTTAGCTGACCTCAGACCAGAACCAATGCACTCTTTGCATGGCAGACCTCTGAGCAGCACCAATGCACAGCAGACCTCTAGCCAGCACCAAAACTCTGCAGTCCCATTGCACTGCAGACTTCTGACCAGCACCAAAACACTGTAGACCCATTGCACAGCAGACCTCTGACCAGCACCAATGAACTGAAGACCTCAGACCAGAACCATTGCACAGTATACCTCAGACCAGAACCATTGCACAGTAGACTTCAGACCAGAACCAATGCACAGCGGTCTCTGCACCAGAGGAACTTACACTTGACTGGAACTTAACGCACTGGACTCTGATGTTAGTAACGCAGTGGACTCTGACGCTAGTAAAGCAGTGGACTCTGACGCTAGTAAAGCAGTGGAGTCAGAGCTTAGTGACGCAGTGGATTCACACTTTAGTAACGCACTGGACTCTGATGTTAGTATCACACTGGACTCAGGGCTTAGTAACGCAGTGGACTCTGACGCTAGTAAAGCAGTGGACTCTGACGCTAGTAAAGCAGTGGAGTCAGAGCTTAGTGACGCAGTGGATTCACACTTTAGTAACGCACTGGACTCTGATGTTAGTATCACACTGGACTCAGGGCTTAGAAACGCACTGGACTCCGGGCTTAGTAACGCTCTGGACTCTGACATTATTAATGCAGTGGACTCAAGGTTTAGTAACGCAGTGGACTCTGACATTAATAACGCAGTGGACGCTGACGTTAATAACGCAGTGGACTTTGACGTTAGTAACGCACTGGACTCTGACGTTAGTAACGCAGTGGACTCTGACGTTAGTAACGCAGTGGACCCTGACGTCAGTAACGCACTGGACTCTGATGTTAGTAACGCAGTGGACTCAGGCCTTAGTAACGCAGTGGACTCAGGCCTTAGTAACACAGTGGACTCAGGCCTTAGTAACGCAGTGGACTCAGGCCTTAGTAACGCAGTGGACTCAGGCCTTAGTAACTGTGAATATTATTTGTTGTATTGATGAACTGATTAATATGTTTAAATTTATATATTACTAACGTGTGTTTTCTCGAGTTAAACCAAGCTTTCGGAACTGCAAGATCAGCTTAAATTACAAAGTTACAGGCTTCCTGAGCAGACAATACACGGAAAACAGAAGTAAGGAAGTCCTCGCCTCATGACTGAAGTCACTCAACACAGGATGTGCTAAAGAAACTGTATATAACATCGAGATAGGGGGGAGGGGAGTAGAGACTCTAACTAGACTGAGCAAAGATCAGATCTGAGCTCTTTTATTTGTCCGTATTGAGTTCTCCCGTGCACGAATAAAACAAATGTTAATCTTTTCAAATATACCATCACCTTGTCTCGATAAATGCTGAGATTCCATCAACATTTTGGTCCTTTGAGCTGGAAACTCCAATCTCTGGGTGGATGACGAAGTCCGTCTACAGGGACCACAATCATCAACCACGGTTCCAGAAAGACCTCCGGAGTGAATTCTCTGTAAACAGAGGGCTAGACGGACGACATCTGAAACCTTGGAGAGCGGCAGTTTCCTACGTATCGAGGAGTGGTGATCGTGGAAAAGATTCTCATTTGCATAGGGTAAGAAGATATTTTTCTTCTCATTTATCAAATATTTAGGGTTAGTTGTTTAGCATAAGTATATTGATATTTCTGTTTTGTTATGTTGTTATATTTTTCATACTGTTGATGATTAAAGAATTAAATTGTGGGAAAATTAGACATTCATATAAGCCATGATATCAAATGCCCTGTAGACTTCAGAGGATTGTAAGACCCATATAAGAGTCAGACTACAGCCTCATAAAAAGTCATAAAACAGGAGGGGGCACATAAATATGAATGACTAATTTAGGTCAGGAATTTGATAGAGTACCGTGTAGTAGACCCCAATAGAGATATATATATTAGTGACACATAGACAGTTGGAACGTGTTCATAAGGACCCCGTGGACTGCAGAGGACTGTACAACCTCGTAAAGGTCATAGAAATCGGTGGGAACAAATAAGTTCAACTGTCTATCTGGCAAAGGTGAATCCAAGAGACAGAGGACACTGGTGTGTGAACGTTGAGGGGTAGAGAAGACTCCAAGAGACAGAGGACACAGTTGTGTGAACGTTGCGGATTAGGGCCAGATAATAATAACCAAAATCATGGGAAACACATGTACTAAATTGAATTTATCTGACGATGAAGTCATCATGAAGAGGAAGAATAGAAATAACATAAAATACAGAAATGAGTGGAGGCAGATGTTTCACTTTAACGGACATCTGCATCCTGAAAATTGTAAAACTTTAGTAGCTAAAATTAAGACAGAAGCCACTGGGATAAGAAAAAGGAGAAACAATTGGGTCTGCCAGAAGCCAAGGTTTGGTTGGCAGAATCATATAAAAGGCAACATGTAGTGAATACCTTTTGGTTCGGTCACAAAAAGAAGCAGATAGATGAGGATTTAGAAACAAAATTAAATGCAGTAGAAGTAGAACAAGCATTGAGGGTCATTATGGGAGTAGACTGGCATGGGGTGGCGAGAAATTGGTAAGCGCAGAATGCTCAGGGCGACCCACTGGCACCCGCAGATGCAATCTTGCAAAACAGGGTGAAAGAACTCTAGGATAGGAATATTTTTATTTTTAGACTCCAGGTGACACAAAGAGGGACTTTGTCGGACCCTTGCGTCCAAGACAGCCTCATAACTGTGTCTAAAGCTTAGTAAACCTGTGGAGAAGTCTCTGATGATAAAAATATACAAGAGCCTAGTGGACAAGAACAAGTACTTTCTGTAACGAAGTATAGTTGACAGATTTAGAACTGTAAGTCACTAGGTTTGAGAGTCGTAGAAAGTCGAGGACAGACTCTGTAAGGTCCTTACTGTGCACATAAAGGAGGAAGAAATAATGGGAGATACCTGTTGTTGTTGTCACAAGGGCCCTAAATTCACTAATGATGAAACATACATGTATGATCTAGATCCAAGATTTACAAAACCGTGCAAATGTCGGAAACAGCACTATGGGTTTTCTGGGAATCTTTAAAAAGGAAAAAAAAAGAGATAAACTAGGAGTTCCAATTTGCCAAAGATGAATAGAAGTAACATGTAAAAGAAATGGAAAAAGGGAAGTTAGTTGCTGGCAGCTGTACTGTCAGAAGATTTATAAAAGCAGAAAATGCTGCAAATAGAATAATTGGGGAAATCTGAATACCTTTGTAGTATGTACACACCCAGCAGGTGTGTTGTGCTGGGCTCTGCGTGAATTGCAGGGTGATGTTGTGTGAGTTGGCTCTGTGTTGTGTTGCTTGCGTTGATGAGTGCAGGAATGTGGATGCATGGGCTGGCCATTTTTGTCTGAGCTGTGGAGTGGCATTGTATATGCGTCATGTGCATGATTTTTCCATGTATGGCATTGGTGGAGGTATGCTTTTGGAGATTTTTTGGTTGATAACTATGTTTTGCTGTGTGAAGATCGCACGCACCTGGTGCGTGCGTG
>NW_017309470.1:66058-66526 GCF_000935625.1 Nanorana parkeri
AGCAAGCATCAGCACATGAGAAAAGATAGCTGGCACAAGAGAGGGGGGGCACACAAGACCAGGGCACATCCATCAGCATTGAGAGTAAGCCAATCCTCCCCAAATCATTGTATGGGTATACAGTATTATTGAGCCATGGGCAAAGCCTTGTCTCAAGAGGAGGGATGGTAGAGATAAATGAGAGTGTTCACAGCATATGGCTTTGTACACTACTAAAAAAACATTTTTTGTATGACATGCACCACATGTGCCAAATACCACGCACAGGGGAAAACCCCTACAGGTCAGTACTCACAAACCTTTATCCACACCAACGGCAGAACTAATAGCCCTGACACGAGCATGTATATTAGGTACAGGCAAGAAGGTAACAATATACACAGATAGTCAGTATGCCTTCTCCACGACACATACTTAAACACAAACACAAGCCAGTTAAACACAAACAGTTACTAATTGATTTACTAC
>NW_017309470.1:67058-69790 GCF_000935625.1 Nanorana parkeri
GTGATAAACCAGTGCTTCCCAGGTCCCTCTACAGATTAGCAACTTTGGTGACAGATGGTATCACACATGTGTCAACAGGAGGGATGGTCCAGACTATTCTGAGCAGGTTTGAAGCACCGGGGATACAAACTTACTTTAAAAAATGTTGTACACAATGTTCTACTTGTGCTGCTATTAACCCTGGTAAGTCCCTAAAAGTCCCCAAGGGTACATTCCCACAACCGAGATACCCTTTCCAGAATATTTGTATGGACTTTATCGAATTAACACCAGCGGAAGGTAAGAAATACTGTTTGGTTATTGTGGATATGTTCTCTAAATGGGTAGAAGCTTTCCCCACAACCAAGGCTGACAGTATTACAGTAGCAAAGTGTCTAGCCAGGGAAATTATACCACGGTTCGGGATCCCAGAAAAGACAAAGATCCGGAGGAGTGGGAATTAGCAGAATACCTACGAGCAGCACCAGAGACCAGAGCAAAGTTTTAGAGACCCCCAGATATAACCAGAGAGACAGACCACGTCCTCAAGCCAGGAGATTGGGTATGAATAAAGGTAATTAAGCGAAAAACATGGTGTGCCCCTAGATGGGAGGGCCCATATCAAGTTCTAATATCCACCCCCACAGCTATACGAGGTAAGGAGAAGAAATCCTGGGTACATATTACACATTGTAAGATAGCAACTGTAAGCAAAGGGACAGAGCAGGGAACATCCAGTGAACCCCAACCAGTTGAAAGTCTGGCTACAAAGGGGAGTGGAACTCAATAGGAGCACTCGTCTCAAACCGGTGAACAAATCAACCCTGGGATAAAGGTTCATAGGGATGGCAAATTTAGATAGGGACAGGTGGGCTATACTCAAACCAGGATTCTTTCAAACCCAATTAGGACGAACACTAATTGTGATATTACTGACGGTAACATTGGTATTCCTAGGAAAGGCTATATTTGATATTTACAATATACAACATGGAAAGGGCGAAGTGTACCCAACACCATATTCCCTATATAGAGATAAGAGATCACCTACATCTAGAGGTGTAGGGTGGAGCAGAAACCCCCCACTAAACTGATTGTATAGTATGTGCAACTGCTAGACCGGCTCTTGCTACAGTTCCCATACCGCAAGAAGTAAACCTGACATGTATATTATCTTTGATGCAAACTAACATAACACTTTCTGGGTGTGAACATGAAAATGCTCTTTTTCCCAGAACCACCATGAAATCCAAACCCACCGGGGTCACAGTATTTAAGGGTAATGATGTCTGTTTGAACAACACAATTAACCCAGGGTTGTCTTTCAGATATTGTGACCTGACCCACCAAGTGTCATCCAGCGGCACGTGCAAACCTAATATGTTTTCTAATCAAACTTTATCTCTAGCAGACACATGGTGGATATGCGGAGATAGTAAGTACTCCTGGATTAATATGTTTACATTTATATATTACTAAAACAGAATTAAGGAAGTTCTCCTCCCCTCATGACTGAAGTGACTCAACACAGGATGTACTAAAGACTTGTATAAAACATCGAGACAGGGGGGAGGGGGGTAGAAGACTCTTACGAGACTAAAGTGAGGAACAAGTCCGAACTTTTTCATTGTCTGTATTGAGTTCTCCCGTGCACGAATAAAACAAATGTTAATCTTTTCAAATATACCATCGCGTCGTCTCGATATATGCTGAGATTCCATCAACAATACATAGCATTTTTTATACAAATATAAAATTAAGCTTATTGGGTGCCAACAAATTAAGTGTATCTATTCTGTTTGATATAATAGAATAAAAAGACCCTTGGAATAAGGGCAACATTCACATTTGTAGGCAAAGAACTTCTTACACGTTAGGCCTGTTAACAACTTAGTCATGAACAGGTATAGCTTTCTCCTATCTTCTATCTAAATGTGTGGATGGAAAAATCATAATTCATAATAACAAATGTATTTTAAATTTTTTGTACTGGAAATGTTCATTGGTAACTTGAAAACTTCAAACACACCTGCCATTAACCTCAATACTGTTAACTGATTGTCTCTATAAACAGAATTAACTTAGCAATTCCCCTGCTGACAGCACTGATCTTTATTGGTGCAGAATGCATCTGTGTGCTGTCTAGCTTTCATTTTATCAGAATGCTGTCATGTTCTGTGCTGCCATGTTCATAGAACCCTGTCATGTTATAAACACTGTCATGTTAACTACTGTTGTGTTACCAGAGTGCTGTTATGTTGCATGCTGTCATCTTTTTCAGACAGCTGCCATGTTGTGTATTGCCATAATGCAGCCATGTTGTCAGTTGCCATGCTACCAAAATGCTGCTGGCTTCTGCTTTGCCATTGAGACCACTAAAATATTTTCTTAAAACAAGAAATGTTCTCCTTTTCTGCATTTCTGCTATTTATTATTTAACATTGGAGCACATCCGTTAACCACTGAGATCTGTAAGATCTGTACTATGAATCTGTCCTTGACTTTTGATTGACTGCTGGTAATGGGCAATCCGAAGCAAAGGGTAGACTCACTGTATACACTCTGGCTTGAGAAAGAGTTGCTTTGATGCATTCCTGAATAGATGGAGGATGCAGAGGATTGATACATCACGCATAACTACACTTGACAATAAATACAACTAAAGTTGGGATTCAGGTGCAATTGGAAGAGGCTCATTCCGTACAAGGACCCTTACAGTAATTGATCTACCATTATATATATATATATATATA
>NW_017309470.1:69952-73304 GCF_000935625.1 Nanorana parkeri
TATATATATATATATACACAGTATATATATGTCCAAAAAAAAGTCATCACCTGGATTTAGCTAAGCAAATAGGTCAGAGCGTTCCAATGGATAAAAGGTCTAGGTTCAGCAAAGTTATGTACCCAAAATATGAGGTCACCTGCCTACCTGAATACACTGACTGACCTAGTTTTTCCATAAATGGATTCTTTCTTCCCCGATGGCACATACAAGATGACAACGCCAGGATTAATTGGGCTCTAATTGTGGAAAAAGTTGTACAGGATGCATGAGACATAATTTTCACACATGGATTGGCCACCACAGAGTCCAGATCTCAACTCCATCGAGAACCTTTTGTATGTGCTGGAGAAGACGTTACCTGTGGTTCGACTTTCCCATCATCACTACAAGTTCTTGGTGGAAAATGAATGCAACTCTGGTTGGAAATGAATATTGTGACATTGCATAAGCTTATCGAAACAATGTCAAATGCATAACATAATCATAGCTAAAGGTGGTCCAATTATATTTTAGAGTGTGTGACTTTTTTTGGAAAGGCAGTGTAATTTTCTTTGCCCAATAATTATAGTGGCCCCTGTATATTTAACATTGTGCCCTTCTGTGACCACCCTTACTTTCTGTTTGCATGAAATCCTATCAGATGTATGAACTATGATTTTTTTCTTTTATATAGCTGTGCATATGTTCAATTACTGCTTGACTAATGAGGGCTATACCTCATGAACAGCTAAAAATGTTAAATCTGTGTTGTCATTAGTGATCATTTTTGGGAGTGTGAAAGATCTTGCTCAGATGCTGTAATTATATTACGGCTATATTCTGATACATCAAAGTGTTTCTCAATTAAAACAGTTTTGCATATCTCTGGTGGGTAGGTGTGTGAATGGCAGAAAGTCCTAAGGGGTGAGAGAATGCTTCATTAGTGTGTTTCCTTGTGAATGAAAAGCAGAGTTGAGAAGCGCACTCTCTAACTTGGCAATGTTCCCAACAGAACTCGTGATCTAACCTTCGCTACAGAACACGCATTCTACAGCATCCGCTTTATTTATGTTCAAAATGGAGATGGAGGAATTGAAATAAATTATTCTGCTTTCACACATGATTGACCTTGATGAGTATTTAGAAAATGGAAATGAAAAATCTTGACTGGGCAATTCCCAGGGGCACTTTCTCTGTAAATCTCCACAGTAATTATTATGTATTAAAGCCAATAAATACTGTGTGTTTGTACACAGACCCTTTAAAGCATGAGCATAGTGTCAATAAACTCATTTATAGATAAAAAGAATGGTTCACTTTTTTTAGAATTTTATTTAAGTGGAAACAGGAAGCAGTTTAGCCCCACAGTGTGTCAGGAATTAGCAGACTTTTAGGTTTAAATAATTTAATTCCCAAAAAAGTAATTTCTGATTCATGGCATGAAATGCGTTGGGATACAGATGATTCTTTTAATACGTGCACACCACAATTTTTAATAGACATTTGCTCTAAAATAATGACAATGTACGTAAATGTTGTATTCTTGATATATTTTCATATTCCTCAGAACATTCAGCTAGAAAATGCGATTTGCAAATGTGTTTCTTTTGTATTATTCAAATTCAAGTAATTTGGGGTTCATTCCATAAAAAGTCAGACTTATAGTTTGGTTTCTTATGCACTATTCCCCAGAGTAAATGACTGGCAGGTGGGTTGTAATATACATAACTAGCAGAGCCATCTGTCTTCCTTTCACATGATTCTGATCCTTTATGCAGTTGTCACCAGCATTCTTTTGTGTGCACAGTAAGTATTACAGTGCACAGTTTAGAGATGCATACGGAAACTATGATATTCTCCTCCACAAAACAGACTAGGGATAAAAACGTGGAATTAAAAACACAGATTTTTTTGCTTTATTTTTTTTCCACACCGGCCTGTCTAACCTCTGGTAACCCTGACATTCTTTTGAGTAAAGTGTCTGATATTAAAGCAGATTGCTTTCATGCCTACATAAGTAATATCATATGCTTCACATCAGCCTATGCTCAAGATAGCCGAATTCCCACTGTATTATTGCCTGTGAGTGAACACACAATGCATACTAATAATCCATCTGAATCAGGCTGCCTTTCAACTTTTCCAAATAGCAATAGTATGGATGCAAACTGAAGGACCACAAAAAAAGAACATGATTAAAATTGTAGAATTATGAGGTGCATTACTTTATGCTGCAAAACATTCAGCATGAGTTTTCATGGCTAGTTTAGTATTATCAAGTATATAAAAATATCAGAGGATTAACCTTGTGGTCTGTTTAAGTCTCAGTATTTATCCTTCCCTGAAAGTATATTGACATTATTAACAGCAGGAAAAAATAAAGCATCAAAGAGAGCTGATTATTCACTTCTCACTTTTGGCAGTTAAATACTGTATTAAGCTGGTGAAAAAATAATACGATTATAGTTATATTCAAGGGGTTGAGCTCGGCTTGTGAAGAAACAATCAATCCCTAACATGATTCTGCTTTTTCCACATACTCATTCATTGTCCCATGCGGAATAGACGCTATGTTGGCTGTGAAAAATGCGACCCAAAATTTAAAGGTAGCAATTTTGATGGATAAGTGTTGTCAGTAGGGATGATATTAAGGTCCAGGTTGAACATGAATTTGGCCTATTTGGCTAGTTTGCTTGTTTGATTCCCCAACTGGTGGAATGTAAACAAAAAGCCAGAGATCCCAGACGATGTCATTTAACGAATACAGTCAATAACATCACCCAGGATCACTAGCTGTGTGTTTATATTCTAGAAGCCGGGAATCTATTATTTAGTAATGGGAGTGTGGTGGGTAAACATCATGAGGTGGTGGGTCATCGTGGCAGTGGGGAAAGATCTCCAGGTGGTGTGTTGGCGTAATCGGTGGGATGGATTTACATTGCTGGGTGACATCATTCATGAAGGATTTATATGGGGGGGGGCATTATTTATTTATTGTTCATAAAGGACTTTATTATGGTGTTAGTGTATTTATTTACATTTCACTTTTTGGGGAATGAGCAATAAGGAGGCAGATATATGGGGCCCCTTATTATAAAGGGGACTTTTATATTCTTATATTCCACTGGAAGAGGTCAAATATCTTGGGAGCCCCTGAAAAAATGGATGGACGGCAGACTTACACGGGCGGTAAGTGGCCCGTGCGCCCCCTAGTGCGTGCGCATGGGAAGAAAAAACCCGCCCGTTCTTTACAGCCGTTACCGGCTGTTTGATATACATAAGATCGGCGGCTCTATAGCCTGCCGATCGTATGTATGTGCTGTCTGGCTGCGTGCCCCCCCTTCCCCCCTCCAGTGGCCCCCCTCCTGAC
>NW_017309470.1:73433-84917 GCF_000935625.1 Nanorana parkeri
CATAGAGAGGACCTCAGTGTGCCTTTGCTATTATATAGGGGGATTGTTATCCCCCTATGTGATAGCAATAGCAACAAGTGTAAAACAAAATACAAAAAGTAAAAAAGTCACATATAAAAAAAGTTTTTAAAAACCCCAAATGTTTAAGAATGGAGCCGATCAGTGGCGTAACAACAGCATAGATGGGCGCATAGATGGCGGGGGGCGCCTGCCGCGAGCCGGGCCGACTGTCACCAGAACCAGGCATCAGGCTCCGTTATGGCAGATTATGAGGCCTTAAAAAAGTGGTATCGGTGCATCCCTAGTAATAATGTTTTTTCATTTAATATAGGGGAAACAGTTTTTTTTTTAATTCTGTAATTTTTCCTTAATTTATTAAAAAATAAAACCCCCAGTGGTGATTTACCACCAAAAGAAAGCTCTATCTGTCCCCCAAAAATGGTACAAAATTCACTTCAGTACAGCGTTGCATGACGGAATAAATGTCAGTCAAAGTAACGCAGCGCTGAATACTGAAAAATGGCCTGGACAGGAAGGGGGTTAAACACCGCGGACTTCAAGTGGTTAAAGGACTACATCGTACTGTTTTATAACACCACTTGCAGCTTTAAGGCATCCAACTAACATGGTATTCAAAGGATTTGTGTATTTTTAACGTTGCGCTTTTAAGCCACATGAAAAGACCCTCTTCCTGCTGAAAAGTATTTTTTTTTAAATATTTTGGTACTAGGGATGCACCAAAATTTCGACCACCAAACAATTTCAGCCAAAAATGGTACTATAGGCAAAATGCTGAAAGTACCAATAAAAAAGTCAGATAATGCAGTGCATCCCCAGCTTCTCTCCTCCCTGTTGGGCACCAGCTGCAAGTATCTGTCTGTTTCCCCTCCGATCCCCACTACTCTCCCCCACCTCTATTGGCAGAGGCAGCAGGGATCTGAGGGGTTAAAGAGCAGATCCAGCTGCCAGCACCCAGCGGCAGAGCAGGGAAGCTGTCAGAAGGCTGAGCGGGGCAGTGTGGGGGGATGAGGGCTGTTATGAGGCAGGAGGCCAAGCAGGGCGGGGGGGCAGGGACGAGAGCTTGTCTCTGTTGACAGGCGGGAGGGGATGGAACAGTTAGGATGGAGAGAGCAGCACAAACACTGACTGGTCAGGAATGATCTCTCAGGGGTCTATTCACAAAGCTACCGAAGGATCTAGCCATAGCTTCGGCTGGTCCTTCGGGTAGCTTCGGCCCCAGGACCCCTTTGGTTAAGGGCTGCTGTACGCCTGCTTCCATCAGCTGGGCAGAGCCAGTCGTCATCTCATGGCTGGCTCCGGCCACTTGCAGAGAGATCAGCATCCCTGGTTACCAGGTAACCAGAGACGCCGTTCTATCATTACACAGAGAACCTGTCAGAGCTGCTGTAAAACCACAGCAGCTCCGCCGGGTTTTGTGTGTAATGACAGAAGACGTCCCTGGTTAACTGGTAACCAGGGACGCCTTCTGTCATTACACTGCCACTCCTCAGTACACTGAGAACCCGGCAGAGCTGCTGTAAAATTACAGCAGCTCCGCCGGGCTCTGTGTGTAATGACAGAAGGCGTCCCTGGATACCTGGTAACCAGGGACGTCTTCTGTCATTACACTGTGGCTCCTGTAAAATCACAGCAGCTCCAACGTGTTCTCAGTGTGTAATGACATCACTAAGTCTCATCTTAGCTCTCATCTTAATGACAGAACAGCGTCTGCTGGTTACTAGGTAACCAGCAGACGCTGTTCTGTCATTAGGATGAGAGCTTCGCAGAGAGGGCTTTCATATCCCCGCCGCCTCAGACAAGCTCTAATTCTGGTCCCGGCCAATAGAAAACAGCGGGTCCCGGCCAATAGAAAACAGTTGGGCGGAGCTAGCTGTCACTGCTAGCTCCGCCCAATCGTTTTCTATTCTTGTTTTTTCTACTTTTTAAATTGTATTCTGCTCTTTACCACAGAGGTACTGAGCAGAATACAGCTTAGCGGCATTTGGCTATTCACTCACTGCTGTTCGGCATCTATGAGAATAGGCCGAACAGCAGCGAGTAGCCTGCCGGAGGTTCGGCTCAGCCGATCCAGATGTTGGATCGGCTGAGTCGAACTCCTTCTGCACTTCAGGTCAGCCGAACATGCTGAGCATGTTTATTTAGCCGACCCGAAGCCACTCGATGTACGGCTGATTTCAGCCGATACATGGCTGAAATCAGCCGTACAAGCATGAGGTGAATAGCTGAACAGTGGTCACTTCACTTCGGGTCGGTTGTTCACTCGGCTGCCTACGGCAGCTTTGTGAATAGACCCCTCAGTGTTTGTAAATAACTGAGGACATAGTGATTACCATGTCCCCGGTTATAAATGAACAGAAAGAACTATACATCCCTTCCTTTACTATCTGCTCACTTTATAAATTAACAGGAAGCAGCTCAGTACAGAGGCTTTCTGTCCATTCATGAATGGGTTGATAATAAATATTTACTATCTCCAGATTGTGAATGAACAGGAAGCCTCTGTTCTGAGAGCTTTCTGTTCTTTAAGTGCTAGGGCTGCAGAAAAAGAGATTGAGGGCTCTGTGTGTTTAATCTCGTTTTCTATTTTAAAAGGGAAATATCAGGGGTCTGTTTAGACCCCTGATATTTTCCCAAAGCCCATAACAGTAAAGATTAAAAAAAACCCATAAAAATACAAATACAATTATTAAAAATTAATTTTTAAATTTTTAAAAAGGTTGGGAAAAAAGCCATTTTTTGTTTCGGTTTCAGCCTGACAAATTTTTAAGCTTCGTTTTCAGTCTAAAAATGTCATTTCAGTGCATCCCTAATTGGCACATGTCCCCATTGTCATCCCCAGTTAACCATGTTTTCAACAAAAGCTTGCCTATTGACATTGAAAGGGCTAGAAAAAATAGAAAGATTCGGCTCCCTTAGACTTCAATGGTGTTCAGCGCTAAGTTTGGGGTTGGCGGACTTTCCACTGGGATTGTCTAACCTGGCTTGAAAAAAAAACGGCCAGGTTCAGTGTGACCTTGTTGGAATGATCACAAGATGCTTCTAATTGACTGACATGATTATGGATACTAAGGCATAACCTAGAATTGTCAAAGTCAAATGGACACAAAGCATGTCTTATTCAGGAGCCCAGGAGCCATGTTTTAGAAACTAGACCTAGACATAAGACTAGCCCCTGAGGGGCGGGCTTCCGATGACCGCAATGCTGAACGGGCAGTGTGCGCGTGCGCACACCGGCCCGTTCGGCATTTGTCTCCCGAACATGCCACAAACCAGCTGAAAATCGTAAGATTTTCGGCTGGTTTTCGAACATGCTCCTTAGACAAAAGACGTGCGACCATACAGTAAAAACGGTCACACGCCTTCCATACACTTTGCGATTATCGTACGCGGGATTTCCTTAACACCTCTCTCTCAGCAGATTATTAACTCTTCCTAAACTCCAATTATGCAAATGCAAGCAACACCTGGTTGTGACTAACAGATTATGTGGATTGGAAGAACATTCACCATATTTATTCCCAGAGGATTTTTTGTACAAGTCATTCTGAATTGAGAAAGCTGGTTGGATGACCAGTGAAATGTCTTCAAGAAAAATACAGCAAGTCCAGTTGCCTAGACTTATTTTTTACAGATACTACCTTATAAAGCAACTGCATCGTGGTACATTGCTTTTAAAAAAACATCTTTCCCTTGTTATTTTGTTTGTTCAAAGAGTAGGGAGCCCACACACCTTAGGTCGCACGGCTTCCACACACCTTGCGATAATCGTACAATCGCGGGATTTCCTGCAATTATGGTACGATTATCGCAAGGTGTGTGGAAGCCGTGCGACCTCTACTACTGCAAGGTCTCACGACTTTTAACTTACGAACATGTTCGAACATGTTCGAAAACCCGCCGAACATCATATGTTCGGCGGGTGTGTAGCATGTTGGTAAGATAGAAGCCGGATGGGCCGGTGTGCGCAAGCGCACAATGCCCGTTCGGCATTGCGGTCATCGGAAGCCCGCCCCTCAGGTACGATCTGCCTGTCCAAGATAGGCAGACCGTACGTTTTTTTAATTACCTTACAACCATCGCAAGACAAAAGTCTTGCAATGGCTGTAAGGTGTGTGCCCAGCATTAGTGTGAAAGTTGCCTCTTTCTTAAGAATGCATCTACAAACAACTATGTACCATGCTAGACAGACTGCAACTAAACCTGTATTTCTCCACCGAGCACTTTCCTTCCCAATCTTTTTCCTACTCTCCCTACCCTGTAGTATGCTCACTCTACCTTTCCTTCTCACAATAGTGTCCTTTCTCCTTAAATTCACATTACTGTACCCCTCTTCTCCACCCCATAGTTTATATATGTATTACCTTTTCATCTACCTTCTGCCTATTACTGCACTCATTACCTCCATGCGCAGTACAGATCTTTGGCCGGGAGATGAGTAGAAACACAAGGTAATTTAATGCATGCAGCGCAGCAGCATGCATCCGCGCAGACTCTGTGGGACGCAGAAGACACAGCAGTCAGAGCTGGATCGGAGATCGGCACCAGCGCTGGAGGAACTCCTGAAAACTGCAGGAAAGAAGAAGATGATCGGATCAAGAGGCATGATTTAAGGTAAGACCTTACACTAGCATTGGGGGGAATATCCTTTAATGTCACTTTAAGGCCAAAATATCTTTGCTATTGTCTCTATCTGCACTGTTCACAGCAGTTTTGCCAATTTCACTTGAGTGACAAATTACATCTGTTTATTTTTGATGTTGTCTGGGAGGTGAATGTATAACAAATTTAGTAGAGATGCACCGATAACATTTTTTCTATATCGAATACGAGTACCAATACTTTTCCTCAAGTACTCGTCGATACCAATTACTAATACTTTTTTTAGTGTCATGTAACAGTTTCTCTAAAACAATACAGACTAATGATTTTAGGACAGTGGTGGAGCACCAGGAGCCGGCCATAGCTGCAAACAATATGATCCTGGTAGTTCTGCCACTGACTCCAAGTCGTAGAAGGAAAAATCCCAGCAGAACATTCTACAACAATGCAGAATATCATCAGTCCGCCCCTGTTTGAGCTGCTACCTTAACACCATCTTGACCAGTACAGCATGGCTTACTAAATGCTAAAATCATTATGGCCACGGGCCCCTTTTATACCCAATCTAAACCTCCTCCATTAGTCAGTTGATAGTCTCCTGTGGCCTTCAACATCATCTCTGTGCTGAGGGCACCCTATCTCTCTACCCTTCAGCTCATCCCTTTAGTCTTCTTGTGCATCACTTACTAACTGACATATCAACATAGATATTGTAACACTTTCTATAACTCCATCTTTCCAAATTGAGTTCATACTGCCATCCCCCTCCCCCCCCCTCCTTTTGCCTCCTGCCCCAGGAGCCCATACTGCCACACCCCCCCGCATCCTTTTGCCTCCTGCCCCAACTTTTCCATTGAGATTCATAGCACAGCTATCACTACCTCCCCTCTTGCCAGGGTGCTAGATGTTATCTTGGACTCTAACCTTCCCGCACCACATTCAATATCTATCCTAAATCTTGGATTAACAGTCCTGGATTACCAATATAAGGGAGCAAAACTGTCTCCTACTGACAACCAAGGTAAGGGGGCATTATTCCTCTTATTAACAACCAACATTGGGGAGTATTCTTCTTTTACTGATCCCCAGTGTAAGGGGGAATTCCTTTGCAACTTGACTATTGATGCAAGTATACATATTGTTAGATAAGGCATTGTTAGACAATGCAACCAAACATATTTCATCCTACTGACCATAAGTGTAATAGAGCATTAAAAAATTGTTATGGTTAAAAAATAAAATCTGTAGCTCAGGGCCTTTGTCACATGATTGTGGTAATTAGAGTCTTACTGTGATTTCTAGTAATGCCCCTGGATACAGGCCTTTTGTGCTTAATGATAAACCCATAGATCAAGGGCTGCAAGCATGTGGGCAAGCCACCATGATTCCTGATGGTTTGAGATAAAAATATTATAGGGAAAGAGATGGACACCTACAGACATAACAATGTTCAACAATCAAACCAAAAATAGCTTTAAAGGAAGGTTGTTCCATAATATCTGTAGGTATGTTTTCACTCTCCCTGTGTACCATTTGCTAGCCTGTATGGGAGGTACTAAAATAATTCTTCACAATTTCTAAAATGTTAGAAGAATGTAAGGATAATGAGTAAACTACAAACTAAATACTGTGGTGCAATTGTGTGTTATATTGCTTGGTGCTATACATTATATAAGAAGCAGCAGTGATGTTGCATCTTCTAATAACTTCTGTATTCTGCAATGGCTTTATTCAGGTGGCTGTGCAATTTCTATGACTGCTCTTGATTGGCTACTGCACAGAGCAGGAAAACAAAGGAGAGCCGTGATACAGATTCAAATGACCATGAGAAAGCTTGCTTAACCTCCTGCCGTCCGCCCGTTAAGAAAAAACGGACGGACGGTGGACTCGCATTAGCCGGTTATTTGTGCTACACATGTTACATATCGCCTCGGAGTGAGAGCAATCATTTTAGGGCCATCAATCACTGATAACAGTGGTAAAAGCTATTAAAGCGTTGCCTATGGCCAATTTTGGGTAATGTAGTTTTTTTATGTTTCACGCGCGTGTGCAATTTTAAGGCTTGACATGTTTGGTGTCTTTTTACCTGATGTGATCCAGTCTTTTATATTTTACCAAAAAATTGGGTAATAATAAATGTTTTAGAATTTAATATAGGGAAAACTGTTTTTTTTTAAACATTTCTGTAAATTTTCCTTAACCTCTTGCAGTCCGCCCGTAGTAAAAAAACGGACGGACAACACCGGACTTCAAGTGGTTAAGGTAAAAATTCCTCACATTTTTAATTAAAATGAGGCACAGATCAGCAATGCCAATGTCTAGTAAATCTGCCCAATTCAATTTGAATCCCAGAGCAATACACTAATTTCTATGGCTAACCCAAAATTTCAAGAAAACTAAAGACTACCTCAAAGTTTTCCAGAATTCTAATTCATAAGGAAAGAATGTCTTTGGCGATCTCTTGCATGGATACATTGATGTCTGATCTTATAATACAGTATGTTTTGTTAAATTTGTGGTTCCTCTTATGAACATTCTTAAAAGAAGGAGACATGTGCAAATATTTACAATTGAAAAACATGTCTTTCATAATGAATATAAATGCCTCTAGCAAATGTAAATTAGTCATAAGTTTCCACACATGAATTTAAAAGGATTTATTTTTGTTTTTCTAAAATGCAAACTGTATGCCAATAGCAGAAACACTGTTGTGATGTTCAGACAGCATTGACTGCACTGAACCTCCAGACTCAAGAACTGACTTCAAACTTACCAAACTTGCTATCTACCTTGAGGTAAGATTTTAATAAATCCATCCACTATCCTTTTGTTTAAAAATGAATAATTTTTGTCATGCCACCCACAAATGTGGTCACATAATACCACACATGGTTAGTGTAAAAACATTTGTATGCAAATAAGATAGAGGAGGTTGTATGGGAACAACTCTAAAGTTATTCTCAGGCATGAGATTACAGAAACCACTGGATCAGGAAACAATTTCATGTCGGGGGGTGCTACACAACAACTGATGTATAATCATGTTTAAGCAAGCAATTCAGCGGACAGATTATAAATGTTAGCTATTGCTCCTCTATGTGTCAGGTTAGCTTCACTTTTCTGCTACCCATTCCTGTCTCCACTGCAGGCACTTGCAAGATTGGCCAAGGTAGCCAAGCATTGCTAATAAACTTTTCACAAAGCAGCAGAATAATATTGTCTGCTTTCATTGGGAGGCAAGGACTTTGCAATACATTCTAAAATAAACCTAAACCCCTTATATAAAGTTGACACCCTGTGCTGCTGGGGCATCTAAAATGAAAATGAATAGGTCAATATACCTTTCTGCAGCTCTGAACTCTCTGGTCATTGGTATCTGGACAGAGCTCCATAAAATGTCAGAATTCTTCACAGGCAGAGACACTGATTGGCTGTCTCTGCCTAAGGCTAGCTATACACTTATAGTCATGGGGCTGAACGAGATAAATCACTTTATTCACCAATTCTATGCTAAACAGAGTGGATGGGGGAATCTCCCATGCCAACTATTTTATTCAGACAGCTGACACCTGTGGCTGTCTTGAATATCTGTGACAGGTAACAGCTAACAATGACTGACATTTGACATGATGATTTTCCACCTGGCTCCTTTGAATTTTACCCTAAACTCAAATTTTACTTATTTAGCTGGAATTAAGCTGAAATTCAAGCCATATATAGCTAGCCTAAGCCAGCCTATCTCAACCAGAGGGTGCCTTTTGGCTTTGCCAGAGGTGCCTTCAAATTTTCACACATGCATTTCATGCCATGCACTTCCATAGTGCAGACAAGCCACCAACCAGCACCATGGAAGAGCATGATGCTAATCCAGGACAGGCTACATCCAGGACGTCCCCCAGCATTCAGAAGAGGACAGAAGTGTACACTCTAATTATAAGACAAAAAAGCGCCAAATAGGACCACTCAACAGTAATAAAAAGATTGTTCAAATAAGTGCAAGGACTGTTTTTGAAAAAGAGTGATGTGATGGAAAATCTGCAGGATGCTGCCCCAAACCAGCCAGGGGGACTGCAAAATCTGGGGAAAAAACACAAACAAGGGGCACCTTTCCTGGTGCAGACAAATTTATTTGAGATAAAAGCAATAAAAGATGAGAATCATACTCACAAAGGTCAACATGAATACAGCGTTGTAAATTAATACATGGACCGAATTGTAAGCCAGTGACAGCTGCACAGCCGAGCCTGTGTGCCAGCAGGGCACGCCCCCTTCATCAGATACAGGCCTCCTCAATCCCATATGCATTATATAGCAGCTAGTGGCCAATAGATTGGTGCGCCGGGACCTCATCGGCTCGAGCTACAACAGCTGAGGATGTGTGCGGCGGAACGGCCATGACGTCAGAGGGGGTTCCCCATCCAGTGGCTGACGAGGCAACCCTCTAGATGGCTCATCCAATCACTGGATGGCCTCGGGTGGGCTCGCCTGATGGGAGTGGCCTGGGGAAGTGTACACTCTGACAATGCTGCAGCATGTGCATTGTGGTGATAAGTATAAACTAGGACTCTGATGTGAAGGGGGATTGAGAACTTTTATGTGAAGGGGTTTCTGATGTGAAAGGGGGGTCTGCCGATGAGAAAGGCAGACAATCCACATCATTTTTGGAGGGGTTTGCATGAGGTCCTCCATTAACCGCCCTGGCGGTATTCCTGAGTGTGGCTCGGGGTTAATTTTCAGTACCAAAAAGCGGGAACCCCAAGCCACACTCGGGATTGTGCAAAAGTGTCACTTACCTGGTCCCTGCGAGCCCGCGGGGTACTCTGCTGTGTGCGCCCGGCCGATGCCGGCATTCGGCTTTCAGTTTCGTTTTCAGGTGTCACAGCGGGGGGCGGAGCCGGCGGGAAATTCAAAAGTGCAAACATGACATTTACACAGAATACAATGCAATCTGCTATAATTACATATATGTATCAAACTATTTCACTTCAATTTTGTCCCTAGAGCTTTTACCAGTGCCCTGCCTGCACTTTTACTGTTGTTTCCGCCATGAAACTTGAGAATGTCCATGGCATCCAAAAAGCGCCCCTTTAGGTCAAAAGCGGTTTTAGACTAGGTAGAAAACAGCGATAGTAAACAAAATGCAATAACATTTTATACAATCTTAGAAATGTATACATTTATTCTAGAAGTAGCCTTTTAACTTAAAAAACTAGAGTTTCCCTTTGAAGGTTGATATACCAATTACCACAAGCTTTACTGGTACCAGTTATACCATTATTAGTTTATACTGACCAATAATCTCTTTGAATTTAAATGACAAATTGGTAACTAGAATATTTGCAATGTGAATAAAATAATTCATCATTGATTTCATATATTCATCCTAATGAGGATACTACCGTACGAGGTGAACAAGTGTCATTCATTCTAGGTACATTTTTAGATATAATCTATGTCGCTAAATATTTTTCTTTCTCTTTGAACTTTTTATTTACTGAAATAGCCCTTTCTTGTTAGTTGATAAAAACTGTTATTTGTCTTAAAATTCTGTGTATATTCTACAACATGTAACTACAAATGTTTCTCAGAATTCACTGATTTTGGGATATAGCTAAAAAGTGAAGAAGACCAAAGGTTGCCGTAAAACAGTACACTGTGCACATGACAACTCGTGAGTCTGTGGTGTTGATTTACTAAAGGAGAAAAGCTGGTCACTTTGCAAAGGAATTTTAACTTTGCAAGGGATTTTGTTCCTTAGCTTTGTGAATGTGGTAAAACTTCCCTTTGCAAAGAATACTTAATCATGTGCAAGGAAAATTTAAAAAACAGCAAATTTGCTTGTACATGATTGGATGATGAAAGTCAGCAAAGCTTCTCCTCATTCACTAAGCTAAGTGAATATTCCCTTGCAAAGTGAAAAGCCTATTTACCTTAAGTAAATTAACTCCCATTCATGCTTTAATAGTTGTCATTTAGTAGTATATTCTTCCAAGATACCTTGCCAAATTTACACTTGCACTTAGTAATAATATTGTGACTGGACATCTAGATGTTTATGTCTTACTTGGAAATGCCACTGTATCATAATCATATATAATAATTGAGGAAGACACCTTATTTCTCATGGCACTTAATGTTAAAAAAATCTTAAGACATTAATACATTAGGGTCAGGGGGACATTCAAGTAGAATAGCCAAAGCGCTTTTGGGGTCCAAAACACCCCCCCCCCCTTCATCAGGGCTAAGACAAAGCACAAGATAGCGACTGTAGCAAAATACAAACTGACTTGCTAGAGGCCTAACATGAATGGATGTTATGGGAAAAGTATAAATTTAATAAATAAAGTAAATATAAAAAATTATTGCAGTCAGATAAAAGGTTACTTTTCTGATACATCACAAATGTAGGGCTATAAAAGGTAACGTAAATATTTATAATGTAAGAATTGCTAAATTCTTCCAATCATTAAAGTGCAGTATCACAGTTCCATGTGAGATTACAAACTGCACATTATCTTTATGGTTAATTTGGACCTAGTTGAACTATAATAAAACAATATATCTCAAATATCTCAAATCATCTCACATTTCTAGATCAATTCAACCTGCTCAATAAAATAACAGCGCTTTATCAAATACCTTTAATAATAGATAAATAAATGTGTTTTGAACTGTACCCTTAAATTTTGTGCATACAATGTTTATGGATATGTCCAAACCTCTTAACCCCATCAACAATGTTATTTTTAGAGATTGATTGCTGCTTTTATGTGTCTATTTTTACCCTTTCAATGCTGTCACTTTGTTGAATTACAATTGATGCTTTTGTAGCGCTCACCCCCGAAGGAGCCGCTGGATGATCGG
>NW_017309471.1:0-20631 GCF_000935625.1 Nanorana parkeri
CTATGGGGCCCTGTGATTTCTAGTTACGCCCCTGCCCATAGCAATACATTCCCGGCCCTCAGACCTCAGGTCACCCCTTTCTTGTGATGAAGTGAGGGTCCGGTGGGGGGGGCACCTCCTTTGACGCTCAAGCGATCAGGCCAGGATAGCAGCATGAGGTCCGCTGCCCACCCCGCTCACTGTGGCAGGAACACTGGCACTGTGGATGTCTGATGGAGAGTTGGGCCTCCTTGGCCTTTCCTGGTAGCTCCTCCCCCCTACGGCCTGTGTTCTGTCATTTCAGGTGTGCAGTCCTACATCCCTGGTCCCTGACTAGTCCTAGTGGCAGCCCGGTCCCAGTGGTGATGTGACACTCGGGCACTTCTGGTCCGGCCTTACAATCCTCTGCCCGGCAGTCACTTGGAGAGTGATGACCTCGCAGGCAAAGATCTCGACCACGCAGCACTGCAATGCTCAGATCTTCCCTAGTCACAGATGACAGTCCTAATGCTGCCTAATGGGGGCCTAAAAGTCCCGCTACAAATCACAGACCGCCTGCAGGTAAATGAAGAGTTTCCTGGCTGACCTCGGGTATAGGCCCCAATGCTGTACACACGGTGACACCTCAGGAGAGGCGCAGGGGCCACAGATAGAATGGAGGAGGCAGCTGTAGTCAGGAATGGTTACAAATGTCTGAGCCGGTCCACCCATCAGGAGAATCCGCCCTCTGAAGTCACGCTGAAGTCAATGATCCATTATGGGCTGTAAACAGGTAAAGAGATCCAAAAGGAATTCTGAAGATAATCCAGAGGTGAGTCCAGCTGGCAGTCCTGAGGTAACTGCTGACCCCGCCCACTGACAGGAGTGACTATAGAGGGGAAAGGTTACTCTCATTGGTCAGATGTTTTCCCGCCAAAACTCTGTCACCAATCCTGTGCTCAGCTGACTGAAGGTCTGTCCAGCAACTGAGGTAAATCTTCCTAGCAACAGCAGGCAGCTTGTAACCTGAAAGACAAAGCAGAAAGAACCAGCAAAGGGGCCCCAGAGAGATAGGTACATGACCGTCACCACACACCTCTATTGAATATAATTAGATTGAAAAAACACCTGTGTGATAGGGGCGACTCATACTCGTGAAAATGCCTCGATACTAAACGCAGATACCAGTGTTCTGTCGAGAACGCCGGCGCAGTCGAATTTGCCGACCTCAACATCTGCGCTTGCGCACAGACCAATATTATCGAGGAAAAAGAGATTTATTTCGTTTAAATTGTTAATTGTGACCGTTAATAAAATTCCATCCATCATTTCCTGCCACCCATCATTTACTGCCACCCATCATTCACTGCCACCCATCATTTACTGCCACCCATCATTTACTGCCACCCATCATTTCCTGCCATCCATCATTTCCTGCCACCCATCATTTCCTGCCATCCATCATTTACTGCCTCCCATCATTTACTGCCATCTTTCATTTACTGCCTCCCATCATTCACTGCCATCCATCATTTACTGCCATCCATCATTTCCTGCCACCCATCATTTACTGCCACCCATCATTCACTGCCACCCATCATTTACTGCCACCCATCATTCACTGCCACCCATCATTCACTGCCACCCATCATTCACTGCCACCCATCATTTCCTGCCACCCATCATTTCCTGCCATCCATCATTTCCTGCCACCCATCATTCACTGCCATCCATCATTCACTGCCACCCATCATTTCCTGCCATCCATCATTCACTGCCATCCATCATTCACTGCCACGGACGGTATAACGGTCACAATTAACCATTACAAACAAATAATTTGTTAATCCCGTCTGTGCGTAAGAGCAGATTCTGTGTCAGCGTTCTCGACAGAACACCGGCACTAACATTTTAAACAAGTGGCTGCCTAAGGTCCCGCGCCTGCTGGGGACCTCGGCAGCCTTCCTGTTAACCATGCGGTGCCATGATGGTTGGGGGGGCCACTTCATGGTTTCTTGCACCGAGGCTCTGAAGGTTCTAGTTACGCCTCTGTTGGGAGGTGTAGTACTGGATTGTAGTACAGTGGTGTACAGGGTGGGGGGTGTAGTACTGGATTGTAGTACAGTGCAGTATAGGGGTGTAGTATTGGATTGTAGTACAGTGCTGTATCAGGATGTACAGGGTGGGGGGTGTAGTACTAGATTGTAGTACAGTGGTGTGTCAGGATGTACAGGGTGCAGGCTCGGCGCTACCGCAAGGCAAGGCAAGTGGCCGCCTGAGGGCGGAAAAAACAGGGCATTTTGACAAGTACTTGCCAAAATGCCCCGATGCTTGCGCTATGTTTTTTTTCACTTACCTTCAGTGCGGGAGAGCAGCGGCGACTCACCGCTGGTCCGATGGGAGGAGCTCCAGGTGGGGTCCTAATTTATCTGGCCGGCGACTGCCACAGGATCCCGACAAGCGCGGCACCTCTGGCAGTCGCCGGACAGCTAAATTAGGACCCCACCTGGAGCTCCTCCCACCGGACCAGCGCTGACTCGCCGCTGCTCTCCCGCACCGAAGGTAAGTGAAGAAAAAAAAATGTTTTTTTAAACTACGCAGAGCCCCAAACCAATGCTGATAGGGAGCAGGCCCATCGCTACAGGGGGTCGGGGAGGGGGGAAGGGCGCAAAAATGCACCTTTGCCTGTGTAGGCAAAAATCCTATCACCGGCCCTGACAGGGTGGAGGGTGTAGTATTGGATTGTAGTACAGTGGTGTATGGGGAGGTACAGGGTGGGGGGTGTAGTATTGGATTGTAGTACAGTGGTGTATGGTACAGGGTGGGTGGTGTAGTATTGGATTGTAGTACAGTGGAGTATGGGGATGTATAGCGTGGGGGGTGTAGTATTGGATTGTAGTACAGTGGTGTATCGGGATGTACAGGGTGGGGGGTGTAGTATTGGATTGTAGTACAGTGGTGTATCGGGATGTACAGGGTGGGGGGTGTAGTATTGGATTGTAGTACAGTGCTGTATCGGGATGTACAGGGTGGGGGGTGTAGTATTGGATTGTAGTACATTGCTGTATCGGGATGTACAGGGGGGGTGGAGGGTGTAGTATTGGATTGTAGTACAGTGGAAGGACTCAGTCAGGAAACATGGAAGGTAGGAGGTGTGACGGACCGCCTGGTATCCCGACTGGGAACCTCCGTCAGAAATCAGCCTCCACCACTCTGGAACCAGAAAACTATAATTACAGCCCAAACCTTCCCCCTAATAATCAGGCCGGACGAGTCTTTTGGGGTAAAAACCAAGAACTCACTTTATTGAAAAACCAACTCATCATTTATACAGATCTGGAAGTCTAAAAACATAATACAATATGTACCTATAATGGACATATGGGGGCTTAAACATTTAAACATAAGGGGTGACTGAGGAACCAGGAAAGGGGTCTCCAAATACAAGTTCACAGTCTGGTCCAGGACGGGAACCTGGGGTATAGGGAAACAGTCTCCCCTTCCCCATATATTTGAAAATAGGTATCGGGGTCCTCCTGAGGCATGGACAGGGCAGCCATCAGGGGGGTACGGCCGATACTCATGTAAGGGGCCCACGCGGGTCCCTTACATGACTATCGGCCGATAGTGAAGGGCAAGGAGGCGTGGCCCTAGCAGCGCAGGGCCCCAGCATTGCCGCTCCAGTGGCTTTGAGACAAGCTGTGGCCCCATCGGCGACGCTGCTCGTCTGATGTCAGACTGGCCGGAAGTGATGTCACGTTAGTGATGTGACGTCACTTCTGGCCGGTCCGGCGGCAGACGAGGCCACGTGTGCAGGTAAGAGGAGCTAAGAAGGAAGGAAGGAAAGGAGGGAGGGGAGGGATGCAGCCCTGACCAGCCCACCTGAGACCCCTTCAGAGCCCACCATAGACAGTCTCAGATGGGCTGTGCAGCATCTATGGTGGGCTCTGCAGGGTCACTCTCAGGTGGGTCCAGTGTCCAGCGCGTCACTAAGCCCTGCGTCCAGCACATCACTAAGCCCTGCATCCAGCGGTGCGGTGGGGGGGCCTGGCCTAAAGCCGTGTAAGGGGCCCCAAAATTTCTGATGGCTGCCCTGGGCATGGAGCATTAAAAAAAATGGTCCCACACAGCCCAAAGCACCAAGGCAAGCCCCTTTCCCAATCAATAGAACCCCCTCCACAGCCAAGGTCCATAGTCAGTGGGAAGGAGGCCGGCCTGCAATCCTCTCCAAATAGCAGAGTAACAGAGGCTTCCGTCACAGGATGAACCTTCAGGTCCGGTGATAGGGTAAGACGTACCGCGGCTTGATTGATAATCTCTTGTATTGGAAAAGTCCCAATAAAAAGTTTGCTGAATTTCTCAGTGGGAGTTTTCAAGTTAATATTACTTGCGGAGAGCCAAACTAACAAAGTTACTCACTAAAAGGTGAAGAGTTTGGAGAAGGCCGGAGAAGTGAACAATCTAGGACAACAGAGCTGAGCTGGACAGTGAGCTGAGTTGGAGAATTTGTTGTCCTAGATTGTTCCCTTCTCCGGCCTTCTCCAAACCCTTAGTCCTCGGTAGCTGGATTATTAGTGTGGATGAGATTTGGTGGAAAGGGAGTCGGGGAAGATTGGTGTCTGATTCGTAGAGGAACTGAGAGAGTTATTATAGGAGAATTCTGCTAAAGGGAATCATCCAAACCACCCGGCTAAAAACATGCAACTGGAGAGGGAGGAGAGGAGTGACATGGGCTTCTGCTATTGGCCGGTGGGCGGGGCCGTAGTTCTCATACGCTCCGCACCCGGCCACAGAACGGCTGAGTACATCACATGTGTGTGCATAAGGGGACGTTTTCACTTTCCACTGACCAGCCATGTAAAGAGAATTCTTCACACTGACCACCAGAGTAATGGCGCCCATCTACACCGACCACCAACCTCTGCACTCTGCATTGCTCCCTCATGATCCCTGTGCTGCCCTGACAACAATGTATACGGCTCTGCCAGCCAGCCGGCCAAGGTGACCCCAGTCAGTTCTGTATGATAGGCTTAGCAGACTCCTCTTTCCAATGCTGGCAGAAGTGATACGGCGCGCGCCTGAAAACCTTTTAAAGACTCTTGCTGTATCCAGCTTGTGACAGGTTATGCCAAATGTCTTAAACAGGAAGGGGCGGGGCAAATTTAGATTGGGGGTGCCCAAGTTTAGTCTTGCCTAGGGCAGCACAAAGCCAACATACAGCACTGGACATAGAATGGAAGGAGATATCATTTAATATCGGAGGGGGCGGAATTATAATGTAACTATAACGTATCATCTCCCTGATGATTGATCTCACTGTTCTGATCACATCAATAATGTCTTGGACGGTGTGATCAGCAGATCTCTCCCCTCCCTCCTCTTCTTCCTGCTCTGCACACGGAGATATCTCAGGAAACCTCCTCTGACTCCCTCCCTCTGACACATCTATTGGGTTTCGTTTCTCTCTCTTGCAGTCAGCGATGGCGTTTTCTGATGCCAGGAAGGAGCTGGACTGTTCCATCTGTCTGAACATTTATACTGATCCTGTAACTCTGAAATGTGGACACAACTTCTGCTGCTGTTGTATAGAACGTGTGCTGGACACACAGGGGAGGTCTGGACTTTATTGCTGTCCTGAATGCAGAGAAGAGTTCCAGGAGAGACCTGAACTTCTCAGGAACATCACACTGCGTAATATAGTGAAGAGTTTCCGGTCTACAGAACCAGAGCAGAAGGAGATGGAGATCTTGTGTACGAATTGCATTCACTCTCCTGTACCTGCTGTGAAATCCTGTCTGCATTGTGAAGCTTCTCTGTGTGACAATCACCTGAAAGTCCACAGCAAGTCCCCCCAACATGTCTTATATGACCGCACCAATCCCCAGGAGGGCAGGAAATGCTACATCCATAAGAAGATCCTGGAGTATTACTGCTCCGAGGACTCTGCCTGTCTCTGTGGGTCCTGCAGGCTGCATGAAGACCATCAGGAACATCAGGTGGAGACCCTGGAGGAGGCCTCTGAGAAGAGGAAGGAGAACCTGACCAATGCTTTGCAGAAATTGGTGAAAGAGAGAGAGGAGATGGAGCAAAGCATCGAGAGTCTGAAGAAGTACAAAAGAAAAGTACAAGACAGTGCAGCCGGTGTAACCAAGAGAGTCACCACCCTGGTCAGAGACATCAAGAGACAACTGGACACCCTGGAGAGGAAAGTACTGAATGCAATCTGCAGACAGGTAGAGAAGGACTCGTTCCCAGCCTCTGATCTAATCCAGGAGCTGGAGATAAAGAAGGATGAGCTGTCCAGGAAGATTCATCACCTTGAGGAGATATGTAACATGACGGAGCCACTGAGTGTCCTACAGGAATCAGACACAGGTGACTTGTATGATATAGAGGATGGAGATGACGAGGACATAGCGTTGGATAATGAACTCCTTCATGGTGGACGGGATCTGGATGTGGCTGAGATCTCACACACGTTATATACAGGTTTATCTGACATCATAACAGGGGTATACGGAGGGAACTATATACTGGAACCTGCTGATGTATTATTGGATGTAGACACAGCTCATAATTATCTTCATATATCAGATGACAAGAAGACGGCACGCAGGGTGGAGAGAAACCAGAATCGCCCCAATACACTACACAGATTCCGGGGAGTGACAGGAAGCAAAGTAATGATACCTCAGGTGATGAGTAGTCAGAGTTTCTCCTCAGGGCGACATTACTGGGATATGGATGTTGGGGATCATCATACTGGAGAGTTGGGGTGTGTTACTCCGATATAAACAAGAAACACAGCAGGTCAGAGCTTGGAATGTATGTGTCCTGGTGCCTGACGAGGAATTCCAATAAGTTATCAGTAAAATATAACAATAAATCCGTCACTTTATCTGGTAATTTCCTGATAACCAGAGTCAGGATATATCTGGATTATGAGGCCGGGCAGATCTCTTTTTATGAGTTGGGTGTCCCCATCCGACACCTCCACACTACTACCCAAACCTTCACCAAACCCCTCCATGCTGCGTTATATGTAGGGGAAGGTTGTATAAAGATATGTAGACGGAATCAGGAGATGTGATATGTTTGCCCGGAATAAAAGCAAATCTCAGTGTGGTTCTACCCTAAATCTTTTCCGTGTGGTTACGGTAACAGTATCATGTATATAGACAGAATCATTCTGAGCTCTCATACGATTTCTCTTTAACTTACTCACTGCTTTTCCCAGAAGCTTGCACAGCGTTGCAGATTCAATGGCAGCCATCCTCTGCAGTGTTTTAGCATTACTGCTCCCTCCCTGGTGGGATAAATGCAATGTATGCTTTGTGCTAATAAGGGGATGAGTACAGGAGGGATGATTATTTGTCAGCGGGTTAGAGGCAGGAGTCTGTATGCGAGGTAGCCACCCATACTAAGGTGCTCCTATCCAAGTAGCAGGAATGCTATACGCTCACCTTGGAGTAGTGGCAACCAGGACACATAGGCAGGCTATCCAAACCAGCAGGCAAGTTCGTAGTCTAGACGTAATAGCAGATCAGGGCAGGCAGCAATACAATCGAGGTCGAGTAACAAAGCAAAGGGTCAAAATACCAGGAAGTCATACGAAAGGTAGGTAACGCAGGCAAGGGACTACTAGAGACAAAGCTCTGCAATAACCAAGCGCCATTTTGTGGAGGAAGTTGGTATTTATAAGCACATGTGGTTCTGTGATGTCACAGGAGGAGGAGGAGGCTTTGGCTTCACTATTATGCACTGTGTCTGCACGTTCCACTGACAATATACTGTTGTCAGCAGCAGGGGGCGCCAGAGGCATTACTGGAAGGTAATTTCCTGATAACCAGAGTCAGGATATATCTGGATTATGAGGCCGGGCAGATCTCTTTTTATGAGTTGGGTGTCCCCATCCGACACCTCCACACTACTACCCAAACCTTCACCAAACCCCTCCATGCTGCGTTATATGTAGGGGAAGGTTGTATAAAGATATGTAGACGGAATCAGGAGATGTGATATGTTTGCCCGGAATAAAAGCAAATCTCAGTGTGGTTCTACCCTAAATCTTTTCCGTGTGGTTACGGTAACAGTATCATGTATATAGACAGAATCATTCTGAGCTCTCATACGATTTCTCTTTAACTTACTCACTGCTTTTCCCAGAAGCTTGCACAGCGTTGCAGATTCAATGGCAGCCATCCTCTGCAGTGTTTTAGCATTACTGCTCCCTCCCTGGTGGGATAAATGCAATGTATGCTTTGTGCTAATAAGGGGATGAGTACAGGAGGGATGATTATTTGTCAGCGGGTTAGAGGCAGGAGTCTGTATGCGAGGTAGCCACCCATACTAAGGTGCTCCTATCCAAGTAGCAGGAATGCTATACGCTCACCTTGGAGTAGTGGCAACCAGGACACATAGGCAGGCTATCCAAACCAGCAGGCAAGTTCGTAGTCTAGACGTAATAGCAGATCAGGGCAGGCAGCAATACAATCGAGGTCGAGTAACAAAGCAAAGGGTCAAAATACCAGGAAGTCATACGAAAGGTAGGTAACGCAGGCAAGGGACTACTAGAGACAAAGCTCTGCAATAACCAAGCGCCATTTTGTGGAGGAAGTTGGTATTTATAAGCACATGTGGTTCTGTGATGTCACAGGAGGAGGAGGAGGCTTTGGCTTCACTATTATGCACTGTGTCTGCACGTTCCACTGACAATATACTGTTGTCAGCAGCAGGGGGCGCCAGAGGCATTACTGGATCTACTGAGCTCAGCTGAGCTTCCACATGGATGATGAAGGGATGATGGTGGTGACCAGGGAATGTGGCTGGATGATGAAGGGGGAGATGGTGGTGACCAGGGAATGTGGCTGGATGATGAAGGGGGAGATGGTGGTGACCAGAGGATGTGGTTGGGTGATGAAGGGGGAGATGGTGGTGACCAGGGAATGTGGCTGGATGATGAAGGGGGAGATGGTGGTGACCAGGGAATGTGGCTGGATGATGAAGGGGGAGATGGTGGTGACCAGGGAATGTGGCTGGATGATGAAGGGGGAGATGGTGGTGACCAGAGGATGTGGTTGGGTGATGAAGGGGGGGATGGTGGTTACCAGGGAATGTGGCTGGATGAAGAAGGGGGAGATGGTGGTGACCAGGGAATGTGGGTTGATGATAAAGGGGAAGATGGTGGTGACCAGGGAATGTGGGTGGATGATGAGGGGGGAGATGGTGGTGACCAGGGAATGTGGCTGGGTGATGAAAGGGGAGATGGTGGTGACCAGAGGATGTGGTTAGGTGATGAAGGGGGAGAGGGTGGTGACCAGGGAATGAGGCTGGATGATGAAGGGGAAGATGGTGGTGACCAGAGGATGTGGTTAGGTGATGAAGGGGGAGAGGGTGGTGACCAGGGAATGAGGCTGGATGATGAAGGGGAAGATGGTGGTGACCAGAGGATGTGGTTAGGTGATGAAGGGGGAGAGGGTGGTGACCAGGGAATGAGGCTGGATGATGAAGGGGAAGATGGTGGTGACCAGAGGATGTGGTTAGGTGATGAAGGGGGAGAGGGTGGTGACCAGGGAATGAGGCTGGATGATGAAGGGGAAGATGGTGGTGACCAGAGGATGTGGTTAGGTGATGAAGGGGGAGAGGGTGGTGACCAGGGAATGAGGCTGGATGATGAAGGGGAAGATGGTGGTGACCAGAGGATGTGGTTAGGTGATGAAGGGGGAGAGGGTGGTGACCAGGGAATGAGGCTGGATGATGAAGGGGAAGATGGTGGTGACCAGAGGATGTGGTTAGGTGATGAAGGGGGAGAGGGTGGTGACCAGGGAATGAGGCTGGATGATGAAGGGGGAGATGGTGGTGACAAGGGAATGTGGCTGGATGATGATGGTGGTGACCAGGAAATATGGCTGGATGATGAAGGGGGAGATGGTGGTGACCAGGGAATGTGGCTGGATGATGAAGGGGGCTGTGATAACGAATGAAGGTAGGTGGGTGATGAAAGAGGGATGAAGATGCAGCACTCACCTGTTCCTCTGTTTGCAGTTGCATTCATTTTGTCTTTCCATTCCCTGCCTCTTGGCTGATACGGGGAATACCAGGATATGTTTTTGGGTGACAGTAGGGCCCTTTAGGAACCCCTGCCACCGACCTCCTCACTTCCATCCCAACCAGCAGTAAGGTGTCAGTATCTGGAATATCTGGGACAGCCGGAGAGGAGTGACAGGTCAGAGGTCGACTGGTAATCCACATTAAAAGCCGGGTTTCCAGTCCAGAATCCAGCCAGTTCCCAGGTATATACTTGTCCTGTCACATGGGGGTGGGAGACGGTCTCCAGCTCTGTGTAGCTCAGCAATGAAGCAATATAGACCTCACACAGCGCATTATATTGGGGGAAGTAGCAAAGGTGGCTGTGCATAAAGAGAACCTGTTACTTCAAGTATCAATATTCCAATATATCTCTATTATCAATGTTCTGTTACAATGTATCATTATCATACAATCTCTGCTTTCCTGTATCACTATACTATGTACCAATGTTATCATCTATTCTCTTACAATGTATCATCGCTATGCACAATGATTCCTCCGCTGTATCACTCTTCTAACCCATCACTTCTAATAGAGAGAGATCCCAATGTATCCCTAATATTAGACCTAATCTAATGAGTCACAGATACAAATATAAAGGCATTCTGATGTACCAATGTTATCACGCCTCTAATACATTCCGAGAAGAGGGGAGATTTCAGAGCAATTACTGATTTTATGTTTCCATCATTAGCACAAAATGTCTCCAAATCTTCTGATTACTCAAAATTTCCTTTATAAATAAAAAATATACTCATGTGGTTTTACAAAGTGTTTTTTTTAAATTTCCTTTCTATTGGTGTATTTTATTGTTTTTTATGTTTCTTCCGCAGAAAGAAAACTAATATCGAAAAAAGGAATTTATTACATGTGAGGTGACAGTGGATTGTAGTACAGTGCTGTGTCAGGGTGTGCAGGGTGGGGGGTTGTAGTACAGTGCTGTATCAGGGTGTGCAGGGTGGGGATTGTAGTACAGTGCTGTATCAGGGTGTGCAGGGTGGGGATTGTAGTACAGTGCTGTATCAGGGTGTGCAGTGTACTTTTTTTGGCATTGGGTCACCTCCTACAATTCCTACCCGACCTAAGGGCTCTGGTGTGCTTTTTTTTATCATATAATAATATAACTGTATAGACATCGGAGGGGGCGGAGCTATCATATAATATAACTATATAAACATCGGAGGGGGCGGAGACAGGGGCGTCGCGAGGCTGTTACCGCTCCGGGTGTCACCCCGCCGAGACGTCACTGCTCATGCACATGACGTCAACACGCGCGTGCGGCAGTATTCTGATACCTGCCGGCGGCCATCTTGGTGATGGACGCCGGCAGAGAGAGGAGGGTACAGTCACCCGTACAGCATACCGATAAGGTACGCCGCCGGGTCCCCTCCTCTCTCCTGATACTGTCGGGCGTTCGGTCCATGACCGAGCGCCCAACTTTTCAGAGGGGGGGGGTGACACCAAAATGACTTAGTCATCTTGGTGTCACCCCTCCAATGGTGGCACCCCCCTTGTGACGCCACTGGGCGGAGATATCATATAATAATATAACTGTACAGACATTGGATGGGACAACAGATTCCAGGGAGTGACAGGAAGCAATGTAATGATACCTCAGGTGATGAGTAGTCAGAGTTTCCCCTCAGGGCGACATTACTGGGATGTGGATGTTGGGGGTCATCATACTGGAGTGTTGGGGTGTTACTCCGGTATAACCCGAGCAGACATCTATTCAGAGCTTGGAAATAATAATGTGTCCTGGTGCCTGACGAGGAATTCCGATGAGTTATCAGTAAAATATAACAATAAATCCGTCACTTTATCTGGTAATGTCAGGATACCGTGCACAGGGGTCCCCACACCGCATGCAGGTATCTATACGGGAGGACCAAATACGTGACCACACCAGACAATACTTATGAACTTATAGTTTTATAGACACTCCAAAATCATATAAACACAAGAAACCCCCCAACACCCGCCAGTAACATGAAATAGCCAAACTAAATACAAACAGCAAAATCACACACAGGCGATAATGAGGAAGGTGATCCTGGGGAGCCACAGATCAGGAGACCTCAGAGGAAGGGGTCAGGAGTCAGGGTCCAAGGAGGCAACGGGATACAGGATTCAGGTATGGCGACAATACTGAGGCACCAGCCTCACTGTGAGGAGGGGTTAAATACCCTCCCAGGTAGCACCAGGTGGAGACTGATTGCCGACAGCTGGGAGACACCTGCAGGTGAGCACCGGAATTGCAGGACCTGGTTCCAGCGCCACCTGGAGGTGCTCTGGTCCCTGACAGGTAACTTCCTAATAACCAGAGTCAGGATATATCTGGATTATGAGGCCGGGCAGATCTCTTTTTATGAGTTGGGTGTCCCCATCCGACACCTCCACACTACTACCCAAACCTTCACCGGAGCCTCCATGCTGCGTTATATGTAGGGGAAGGTTGTGTAAAGATATGTAGGGGGAATCAGGAGATGTGATATGTCTGCCCGGAGACCAGGGGGCCGAGACTTCCTCAGGGTCACCTATAACTCATATGTCTGTAAATCATCTCCTACTGGCAGATACCGTGCTCACCAACATGCCAGATTGTAGACTACAGCTGCCGGCATGCCTCAGAACATGGCTGCACGGGTCATATCACGCAGTACAACTCGGTTTTGCTTGACTTGTAAATAAATATGTAGATAAGGCGACTGCAACATAATCCGTATTATAATTTGCTGTTATTGGTGATGATGGTAACAGTATCATGTGCAGTACACGGACAGAATTATTCAGGGTTATAATACGATTTCTCTTTAACTTGCCCACTATCGGGGGAGCTCCTTGAATCACTCTGAGTTGCGGCCGATCTTGCCCTCGGACCAGCCGCTGGCCCCCAGGGTCTTCTCGGGCACATTGGGGCTGAACTTCTTGTAGGAGAGTCGGGTGAGCTTGGCAGAACTTCGCCTCCTGCCCACCACCCTGCCCGCCCCGCAGCCTCGCACTGCCAAGCTAAGGAGCAGCAAGGCACCACAGAGCAGCAGCAAGATTGAGAGCAGCTGCATGGGGCGCCCGGGCTCCCTGGGGCTTCGGATCACGGGAGCTCCATCTGCCATCAGCACCCCGCCAGCCATGTGAGCAAGGGTGTGATTAGGGTGTGCCCAGGCACACACGGCACACCCCGTGCACACGCCTATGTCTTTATCTCTGTGCCATGAAGCAACATAGAGCTCACACCGTGCTTTATATCAGGGGATCCGGTGATTGAATGGGGCAGGGTAGCATGGGAAAGGAGAGTATCAGTAGCAGAGGAGGTTGGGCATGAAGAGAACCTGTCACTTTGTCCTGATTGTGTCACTTTAATTATCATTGTTTTAATATTTCACATTCTATTACGTTGTATAATTATCATAATCTCTACTTTGCTGTGTCATTATTCTAATGTGTCACTTATATAAACTATTCTCTTACAATGTATCATTACTGTCATGGTGCAGCCACAATATAAAAAGAAATAAGATTGTTTTTGGGCTTCTTGTCAGAAACATTTTGAAGGAGACGGTTAATTCAGAGCGTCTACAAACTAATTACCAATATACACAACAGTGGCGGACCTAAGGAACAAAGGGCCCTGGTGCCACCTCATTCAGAAACTCCAGGAAAAAATTACCGATCTGGAAGACAGGTCCAGACGAAACAACAACATAAAATTCAGGGGGATCCCTGAATGTGTGGGCCCCCCCGAGATTCTGCCATTTTTGCAGCAGTTTCTTCACACTTTACTGCCGAACTGCTCCGGCCCTGAACTCCTGCTTGATCAGGCTCATAGGCTCCGTAAGCCTAACCACCTGCCTGCATCTGTTCTGAGAGATATCATTGCCAGGATTCACTTTTTCCACATCAAAGAGAGACTCATGTCTGCCTCCAAGCAATCTCCTGCCCTACCCGAGCCGTGTTCCCACATATCGCTATTTGCTGACCTCTCGGCTGCTTCGGCCCAGAAACGCAGGGAATTCGCCCCGATCACTAGGGCACTCCGTGATAATCAAATGGGGTTTTCCAACTAAAAAGGTCATTATAGGGACAGTTTCACAATCAAGATGTTTGTTTAGTGGTAAAGAATGTGAGAGGAATCTATTTTTACATTCATCCATTTTGGGCTCTGCCCGGTTCTTGATGCCACTAATCCTTCTTCTATCTTGTGCAATCTGTGTAAAAGCCCAAGGCCAGGTACACTATGTCATTATAGGGACTCTCATTATAGGGACAGTCATTATAGGGACAGATTTGCAACTAAGATGTTTGCTTGGTGATGAATCTTTTTCTGCAATTATCTTTTGCATGGCGGCAGGTCCCTGCCCTGTTCTAGGTGTTTCCCTACTTCCTTCTTCCCCGTACAATCTGTATAAAAGCCTCAATGTCTCATCAACGACTCCTAGATATCGATCATGTCTCCAGCAAGCGCATCTCTCCTTCTACTTGTCCTGTTCTGTGCAGGGACCGCCGCCATTGGTGTACCCCCTCCTGAGGAGCCCGTGGAGGAGGATGAAGCATTGGGTAAGAATTGAAAATTGATGTATGAAAAATACTTAGTTTCAAATCTGATTTGGCTTAAAGGAGAACTATGGGGTCAGGGCTTTTCCCCATAGTTCTCCTTAGGGTAACGGGAGGACACAAACGAGCTTCCTCCCGTCACCCTAAGCTCAGTATATAGGGAGCTACAGCTCGCGGTATACTGAGACGCCGCAGCCTGAGCGGATCCCGACATCGATGTCGAGATCCGCCCAGCTGCGTGAGTGACAGCTGGCTCTGCCTACCTAGAGGCAGAGCCGGCTGTACCCGCCCCCCTCCCCCGTCCGTTTCGCCAGTCAGCGCTGGCAGATCGGAGCGGGGAGAGGGGAATCCAGAGAGCCGTAACAGGATCGAGAGTTGAGCGAACGCCGGTATGTGTTCGCTCACCTCCTGATCTACTGAGCCGACCTGTGACAGTCTCATAGTAACAGGTCGGCTAGAACTATGAGGTGAGTGGAAATCACTCACCTCATAGTTCTCCTTTAAGAGCCAATAAAAGAATGGGCCCGTAGTATATTTAACTGATATGACCTCGTGCTTTGCATGCATGAAGCTTTGAAATAGACCGACATCCCTTTTGCTTTAGTCCTTGAAATGTGAGCTATGTCAGAATTAGACAGAACTTTAGTGTTAGCACCTGTTGAAGAATGTCAAAAGAAGGAGATCTGTCTTTTAAAATGGGTTTGTAGTATGACATCTAGAAGTTCATGACTTGAGTTTTTTTGTCGAGCCTTAGGCTGGGTTCATACCACGTGATTCGCGGTAAAAAAAACCGCGCGTTACCGAGGGCTACTTGGCTGTATCCCAATGGAAACGCGCAACAAAAACGCCCCAAAGAAGCTCCTGTACTTCTTTGGGGCGTAGGGCGTTTTGTAGCGCGTTCATACGGCCTGTAATACGCCCGCGTGGGAACCACACCCATAGGAAATAATGGGATTTCGATGTTTGAGCGTTTTGCAGAGCGTTCGAACGCGCTACAAAACGCCCAGGTGTGAACCGGGCCTAATAGAGAAAGTATAGAAAATCATTACGTCATAGTGAGGTGAGAATAGACTTCCAAAGTATATGACCTTATAAGATTAGCCAATAGTTGGCTATAGTAATATAAACATCTGAAAACCTCTGAGAAAGGGCGCATTACATTACATGACACTACAAGGACACACAGACCCTACACCAGGGGTGCCCATTAGGTAGATGGTGATCGTAGCTCTCAGAGCTGACGCTGGTAGATCACGAAGGGGGGGGAATGGCGGCCCCTTTATTCCATGTTGGTATATTTATCTCGCTGTGCACACATGATTACCTATTAGCCTGAGTCCGCCGAGCCGAGCTCCCCGACACCTTCCTGGTGGTTGAAGTGCCATGTATTACATCAAAGAATAACGGAAAATGTAATCATACTCACCGTCATTTTCCGTTTTCCTCGTTATACTCCATGGCAGCGCTGACAATTGGGTTTTAGTCCTCATACCCCTAGTTGACAGGAACAAAAAGGATTAAACACCCTATCCTATAAAAGCCCCACCTGCTTCCGAGTTCCCCAGTCTAAGTACCAAGCTAAGTATACCAAGGGTGGGAGCAGTGGCGTAACAATCACCATAGCGACCCAGGCGGCCGCTATGGGGCCCGAGGCACGGCGGGGCCCGGCCAGGACATCTCCCTGATGCCGTGCGGGCCGCCTGGGTCGCTATGGCATCTTGCCCGGACAGCCAGGCTGCTGACTGTCACTGGCGGCTTTGAGGAGGAACGCTCCGTTCCTTCTCACAGCCGCTGCTGAGTTGGTGACAACCAGCAGCTTCGCAGGAGGTGGCGGGGCCCGTCATCGGCAGTGAGGAGGCGGGGCCCGGCGATCGAGGAGGCGGGGCCCAGTGACGGAGGAGTCGATCGTGGAGGAGAAGGAGGCGGACAGAGGATCAGGGCTGACAGGTAAGAGGGCTTGACCGCCCGCCTGAGACCCTGCAGAGCCCACCATAGAGAGTCTATGGTGGGCTCTGCAGGGTCACCCTCAGGTGGGCTGTTTGGGTTATCAGGTGGGCGTAACTAGAAATCACAGGGCCACCTACAAAATTTTGCTATGGAGCCCTGTGATTTCTAGTTACGCCCCTGGGTGGGAGTCTAGCGCTGCCATGGAGTATAACCAGGAAAAGAAAATTACGGTGAGTATGATTAAATTTTCCGTTTTCCTGGTCATATCCATGGCAGCGCTGACAATTGGGGATTACCCAATCAGAAGTCAGGGAGGGAAAACAAGACCAAGAGCCATCGGAATCCATGCTGAAAACTTTTAATGAGAGACTCCATGGCGAGAAAGTAACACACTCCTGCCAAACTGGTCATTAAACCGCGGCTCTAACATCCAATCTGTAATGCTTTATAAAAGTAGATTTGGAAGCCCATGTAGCCGCCCTGCAGATGTGGTCTGAAGAAACCCCTGCTGCCGCTGCCAAGGAGGACGACATAGCCCGTGTGGAGTGAGCCCTGATGACCTTGGCGGAGATAGCCCTGCTGACCGATAGGCGTTAATGATCGTGAACACAATCCACCGGCCTTCCACCAATCCACCAATCCATGATCCTGCTGGGACAATAAACCACCTTTCAGACTTTCTCCATTCCCTGCAGCGTTCCACGTAGATCCTGAGACAGCTGACCAAGTCCAGGCCGCCGTCTCTGTCCTGTGAACTGAGAGCTGGCCATAGCTTTGGCATCACAGGCTGAGCATCCGGATGACTTAGCAGTTTTCTTCCCCGAAGATGCAGATGATTCCATCTCCGCAGGGCTAAAAAATGGAGCAAAAAACTATCCCTAGCAAGATGCACTCTTTTTTTTTGTTTTGTTTGAAAAACTTCTTCTCACCTCAACTCCCTAGATCTGGACCTGTGGGGCGAGAGACCACTTCCACCGACGTCCATAACGACTGCGAGGGCACAGAGGGCAATGAAAAGGCTAAAAACAGAAAAAGAAGCAAACCTTTTTAAATTTTGCGCCAAAAACCGGCCCCGCGTGACTTCGGCACCACGCGTCGCGCTGACGCCCGCACATGCACAGTAGGCTCCCGAAGCCGACACTGCCCACACTGTCATTGCCCTCACGCCGCCGAGCCGCACACAAATCGGCCAGAGGGAGAAGGTGACGACCGGAGGATCCCCCCAATGTAGGTCCTATGTCCCGCAGTGCCTCGTCCAGTAGGGAAGTGGAATAGGGAGGGCTGTAGTGCTCATCCAGCGGGCCCCCGCCCCCCCATCCATCCGATGTCGCTCCCCAAAGGGACACCCTTGCTCGGGGCCGATCTTGAGGACCTCCCAGGGGAGAGAGGCTGAACTCCCCTGGGGCAGTAACAATATGCAAATGAGCTGAAACTCTAACTAGCAACAAAATGCCCTGTCCTAGGGGGACAGGGACGAAAAAGACTGGGGAACTCGGAAGTAGGTGGGGCTTTTATAGGATAGGGTGTTTAACCCTTTTTGTTCCTGTCAACTAGGGGTATGAGGACTAAAACCCAATTGTCAGCGCTGCCATGGATATGACCAGGAAATTAGTTTACACAGCTTGTTGCACTGCACTGTTTGCAAAATACTGCAAGGTGAGCCAGGAGAGAGAGAGCGGGGAGAGACAGCCAGGAGAGAGAGAGCGGGGAGAGACAGACAGGAGAGAGAGAGCGGGGAGAGACAGACAGGAGAGAGAGAGAGCGGGGAGAGGTAGACAGGAGAGCAAGGAAAGAGAGAGGAGAGACAGCCAGGGGAGAGAGAGCGTGGGAGAGACAGCCAGGGGAGAGAGAGCGGGGAGAGACAGATATTGTCAGGTACCTGTTCGTGGGAGATGCCGTGTCCCTCTGCGGGGATATAGACGGAGAGGTGATCCAGCAGCACGGGCCAGCTGCGCAGGCACAGGCGGCAGAAGGCCCGGCGGATTGCGTCGTCGCGCGGGATTACGTCATCACGTCGGTGCGGCGCGGTGACGTAGTCGGGCCATGAGTAAATTCCGTGCATTCCGGAACGCGTGCCAGCTCTACTTCTTACTTCAACCCCGCACTTTTGTCATGGAACAGACTAATGTGGGGTTTATTATCTCCCTCCTCCTGAATGAACCCCAGGCATGGGCTCATTGTCTCCTGGAACTATCAGACCCACTTCTTAACTCCTCTAAAGATTTCATTTGAAATGAATTTTTAGTCTAATATGCGTGTGTTGTATTTTTTACATTTTTTTTAATTATTTATTTATTTTGTACTGTTGGGGGGGGCTTCAGGGAAATATTAGGGGTCCAAACAGACCCCTGACATTTCCCTTTTAAAATAGAAAAGAAATTGAGGACACCAAATCCTCAATTTCTTTTTTGTCAGCACTCAATGAATGGGAAGCTCTCAGTACAGAGTCTCCTCCCCATTCAAATATTTACTATCACCAGGTTCTGAATGGGGAGGAGACTCTGTACTGAGCGCTTCTCCCCATTGAGGAAATCTTGAATGAACAGGAAGTGATGTAAATCACAGCCTGTTCATTCATAACTGGGGACACTTTGTACTATGTGTCCCCAGTTATTTACAAACACTGGAGTGATCAGACGATGGCTCCGGTGTTTGTCCTTCTCACACGGAGGATCGGTAAAGTATCACTGATATTCACCCATCCCCCGCTCTGCCACGCACAGATCCGCTGTCATCCTGAAACTGACAGGATGACAGCGGCTCCGATCTCCTACCCGCTAGGCCATCCTGACAGCTGCGGGCACGGCTTCTCTCCCCCTTACTGCTCGGCCATCCTGACAGCAGGCAGCGCTCCCTCCTGCGACTCCCCACCCCCGGGGGTGGGACAGGGCGGACGAGGGAATGATGTCATGTCGGTGAGGAGAGAAGCCGCCCCGAGGACGGGCTGTGTCGGCCCCCTGGCGCCTTTGTTGCCATGGCTCCCTGTGCGGCCGCACAGCTCGCACACCCCTAAGGCCGGCCCTGGATACAGTTTAAATGTTTCTCCTCTTTGGCAGTATTAACCATTTTACTGCAGTTCAGCTTACACAGTTCATCTGTGATTTTAGCCTTTGCCAACAAGGTTGAGGAGACTTTTCTGGGAAGACCTTTCACAAGATTTTGGAGCGTGTCTGTGGGAATATGTGCCCATTTGTGAGGTCAGGTACTGGTGTTGGGTGAGAAGACCTGGATCGCAATTGGCATTCCAATTCACCCCAAAGGTGTTCAGTAGGGATGAGGTCAGAGCTCTATGGAGACTACTCAAGTTCCTCCACCACACTGGTCACACCATGTCTGTATGGAGCTGGCTGGCAGGGGACAGTCACGGTGGAACAGAAAAGGGTCTTCACCAAACTGTGACCACAAGGCTGGAGGAGCACAATTGTCTTTATATGCTCATGTCCAGGGCTTGAAAATCTGGGACAGAGGGAGCTTTCTTTTGCTGGTATATAATCACCCCTGGGGTGGGTGGAGGATTATTTTTTTTTTACTGTATAATAAAAAAGTGCTGTAAATGTAAAAAAAAAAAAAAATCTGTTCTCCCTACATTATGTTAAAAAAACATTTATTCTTACCCATATTTTTGGTAAAATATAAAAGTTGGGGTCACGTCGGGTAAATAAAACACCAAACATGTCAAGCCTTACAATTGAACCTGCAAAAACCGACCACACCGAAAAGTGTGTGTGTCACATAGAGGGCTAAGAAGTCCCCTATGTGATAGCCAATTTACATGACGGGTCCTCTTTATGGAGACAGGGGTCTCTAAGACCCTTAATGTCACCTAGGGCTCCCCAGAGAAGCTGGAGAGTGACAGCAGCATGTGGAAGTGATCAGGCCTGGATTTCCCACAAGGCCACCAAGGCCCGGCCTCGGGGCGGCAGCGGTGACCTTGTGTGGAAGTTGCGGGCGCCGGTGTGAGGTGTCCCGGCGGCGGAACTTCGCCCACCGGCTCCGTAGTGTGCGGCCGCACACTACGGAGCCGGTGGGCGGAGTCCCGCCGCCGGCCAATCACGTCGCGGCAGGCCGCAACTCCTCCCCCCAGCT
>NW_017309471.1:20792-22257 GCF_000935625.1 Nanorana parkeri
TGTGGATTGACGCCGGAGGAAGTAGCCGTCTACCTGGCTATCACACAGGGGCTTGTTATCTCCTGTGTGATAGCAATAAAGTTAGGTGGAAAAAAAAAATTACATTGATTTAAAAAAAAAATTAAATAAAAATGTAAAAAAAATAATATTAAATAATAAAATAAAAAGGTGATTAAAAAGTAAAAAATAAGGAAATAATTATAAACAATAATAAGATAAAAATTATAAAAAAAGTAAAAGTAAAAAGATAAATAAAAAATCTAAAAAAAATTTAATTGATTTAAAAAAATCCGGCCCTGGAAGTGATGTAACGTATATCACTTCCTACATTCGGGGAGCAGGGAGGCGATCAGAGGAAGATTGTGCACTGATCTCCTGTGACAGAGGTGCCGGTCCTGGCCGCAGCGCATCTCGGGACCGGCAGTGACGGCGGCGGGGGGGTAAAACAGGCTGGCCGTTTAATTACAACTAAGCTACTCGACCGGCTCCGGCGTCCTCTCGTCACAGACGTGGACGAGTGGCATTTTGAAGCCCTGCTCATGTCTATCCATGGAGGACGCATGGCCATGAACATGATTTTATGCACCTGGTTATGGATTTGGATGTCCAGCTCCTATAGGTGTGATGGTCAGGTGTTCATGTATGTAATGCTAGGTCCGCTCTAAAATAAGCTTCTCTGCTAATAAATGTTCATTTTGTAGCCCGCCCAGGTAAACCCTTCCCTGTGAGGAAACCCGGAGAGTGTCCTGCAGATGGCGGCTTCTGTAAACGTTACTTGTCGCCTCTATGTAACACGGATCAAGACTGCAAAGGGAAGATGAAGTGTTGTTTCTACAAGTGTGGAAAGCAATGTGTGATGCCGTTGGTCGGTAAGTATAGACATCTTTGCATACGATGGAATCATGTATATAAACTAGGGCTGGCACTGATTAAAATTTTCGTGTTCGATTAATCAAAAAAAATTTTTACCGATTAATTTCGATGAATGATAACGCACATACAGATCCAACTACATCGGCCTATACACATACAGCACAGCAATGGCCTATACACATACAGCACAGCAATGAAGTCATAAAATGAACTAGGATCACACTAATCCAGCACGTTATTTATCTCACCTGCCCCACCCAATATGGCCGCCGCTTGAGTGGGGCAACTCAGATTAATAACGTGCTGGATGAGTGTGATCCTAGTTCATTTTATTACTTCATTGCTGTGCTGTATGTGTATAGGCCAATGCCACGGCTGGCGCTCGTGCAGAAAGTTTCTTGGGCAAACTCACCGGCCCAAGTGGATCCGTCGGCTAAGGAAGGGGGGAGGAGTCCGGTGACATCACCGACATCGACGTCACCTGACTCCTCCCCCCTTCCCTTCGTTAGCCGTCACGGACATTGAAGTCACCGGACTCCTCCCCCCTTCCCTTCGTTAGCCGACGAAGCCACTTGGGGAAGGGGGGAGGAGT
>NW_017309471.1:22284-25788 GCF_000935625.1 Nanorana parkeri
AAAACAGGCTGGCCGTTTAATTACAACTAAGCTACTCGACCGGCTCCGGCGTCCTCTCGTCACAGACGTGGACGAGTGGCATTTTGAAGCCCTGCTCATGTCTATCCATGGAGGACGCATGGCCATGAACATGATTTTATGCACCTGGTTATGGATTTGGATGTCCAGCTCCTATAGGTGTGATGGTCAGGTGTTCATGTATGTAATGCTAGGTCCGCTCTAAAATAAGCTTCTCTGCTAATAAATGTTCATTTTGTAGCCCGCCCAGGTAAACCCTTCCCTGTGAGGAAACCCGGAGAGTGTCCTGCAGATGGCGGCTTCTGTAAACGTTACTTGTCGCCTCTATGTAACACGGATCAAGACTGCAAAGGGAAGATGAAGTGCTGTTTCTACAAGTGTAAAAAGCAATGTGTGATGCCGTTGGTCGGTAAGTATAGACATCTTTGCGTACGATGGAATCATGTATATAAACTAGGGCTGGCACTGATTAAAATTTTCGTGTTCGATTAATCAAAAAAAATTTTTACCGATTAATTTCGATGAATGATAACGCACATACAGATCCAACTACATCGGCCTATACACATACAGCACAGCAATGGCCTATACACATACAGCACAGCAATGAAGTCATAAAATGAACTAGGATCACACTAATCCAGCACGTTATTTATCTCACCTGCCCCACCCAATATGGCCGCCGCTTGAGTGGGGCAACTCAGATTAATAACGTGCTGGATGAGTGTGATCCTAGTTCATTTTATTACTTCATTGCTGTGCTGTATGTGTATAGGCCAATGCCACGGCTGGCGCTCGTGCAGAAAGTTTCTTGGGCAAACTCACCGGCCCAAGTGGATCCGTCGGCTAAGGAAGGGGGGAGGAGTCCGGTGACATCACCGACATCGACGTCACCTGACTCCTCCCCCCTTCCCTTCGTTAGCCGTCACGGACATTGAAGTCACCGGACTCCTCCCCCCTTCCCTTCGTTAGCCGACGGAGGCACTTGGGGAAGGGGGGGAAGGGGGGAGGAGTCCGGTGCCGTTGATGTCCGTGACGTTGATGACCGGATCGCCGACAGGACACCCGGAAGCCGGCGGAGAGGTGAGTGTTTTCATTATTGATCAAAATAATTTTAATCGATCAAAAATTTTAACAAATAATCGGGTAATTAATCGTTAATTTCCACAGCTCTAATATAAACATTAGTAATTCAAGAATCACTGCGCTAGGTGTGAAAACTAAATAACTAAATAATTAGTTCGACCAGCCGCAACTATGTGTGTGAGTGAACTTATTATATCGCAAGTGAGTTGCGCTCGGTCTAGGAAAATATAAATAAAATATGTGCACTCTATAGGACGTGAAGAAGTTACTAAGTTCAGATTCTGCTGTGAAAAAATTATAAATCTCGTTAATAATTGTGCAATACAACAATCAGGTGTGGGAGAAGGGTTTTCAATCACCAGCCGGTGTATTGATTAGGTTCTTCTTCACGTCCTATAGAGTACACATATTTTATTTATATTTTCCTAGACCGAGCGCAACTCACTTGCGATATACTAATATAAACATTGCCTGTTCTGATTTAGCAAGCAGGGGGCGGGGTCTTGGGAGGAGTTATGGAAATGCATTAATGGGTGGATGTCAGTCTGGAGAGGTGGTCGTTCCTAGATCTCTATTTGCATGCTGACCACCCTAGGTAATGCCCACGTGTGATGCTGAGCCCCACATGATGGACAGTAATTAAAGCTTTCATAGCGCTCCTCACCCTTGGTAGTCCCAGGCCTGTGCTCCTCACCCTTGGTAGTCCACTCGCTCCTCGCCCTTCGTAGTCCCAGGCTTGCGCTCTTTCCCCCTTTAATCAGTCCTTTCTTTCATCCTTATCACAGCAATTTTGTCTCTGCAGCCAGGAATGGTGCCTGCCTGTACTTTGATAACTGAAATTCTCTGGGTCTATGTGCCTCGGGCACGCAGGGTTCACCTTTAAAACCATGGTAGCAGCTGAACCCAAAAAATGCTAAGTCTCTGGCTGTGTCTGCCATTGGTGCTTTCTGAGCCATTGACCTGCACTGACTTGGGAAGCATTGACCCCTTTAGATCAGCTCGAGGTTTTTATAAGCTCTGTGGCGGCCTTCATGTCTGTGCAGTTTCCTGTAGAATAGGAAATCCCCGGGTAAGGTATTGTACAATCTGACTGTGTTTTGTATTGCAGTAAAACCCGGAACTTGCCCCACTACTGTTGCAAAATGTATGGCTCCCCTACTGCCCCCGCTGTGTACAAGCGACAATGACTGTCCCGGGAGCAAGAAGTGCTGCACCCCGGTGTGCGATCAGGAGTGTACTGATCCAATAGAATGTAAGTTACAGCTTCCCATCATTGTTCAATCAACACCATGAGCTAGAGAAGACTACATATATGCCTGCTAGAGCGTGACCATGTGCGGTGCAATTGTCTCTGCCACCACCTTGGCTTACAAATGAATAGAAGGGTGTTATCTATAAATACAGAAATCTTAGTGCCATGAGCATGGAGCTCTACAGAGTGTGTGTGTGGTAATTTTTTGTGCTGACTAGAGCAATAAGATACAGAACACCCCGAGGAGTGCCGAGGGTGCCTTCTCCTGGTAAAGGGGATAGTTGTTGTTGGTTGTTATTGCTGTCTATTTCCCCATTTGGGAGATTCACCCTCTTTATTTGTCCTGGTTACTGTTGTCACCAAGACAGAACGTGATGGGAAATACAATATTTTATAGTGCTGGTGACAACAAGGGGAAACCTTCCAAAGGGGGTCACCTGTTCCTGTGACAATCAATGTGCTCTCCATAGGCGGTGAGCAGAGCTGTGGAAGGAGCCCAGCAGTAGTATCTCCTGTATTGGGGGGCAGGCTCCATAAAGAGAACTTGTCGCCTCCAAATCCTATCACATAGGGACTTGTTAGCCCCTGTATGATGGCAATAAAGTTAAATGAGAAAAGTGTAAAAAAGAAAAAAAAAGGAAAATAAAATTAAAGTAAAAATGTAAAAGCAACCCTGCCATGCAAATAAACACACGCATAGGTGTGTTTGTGTGTGTCCCATTCCACTGTGTGCCATATTGTGGTAGTGGGCAGCAGCACTCTCTATCACACACAATGTGCATTAAAGGGTAAGTTCACTTTCACATGTAATTTGGGAAAATGAAATTACCCGCTCAAATCTGCCCCCTCCTCCCCCCCACTATACTTGCCTTTCAGCCAAAGCCAACAATCCTTCCCCCTCCACCTGTACATGTGTACTATTCATACCCCGTACTGCCATCCAGCACAGCCCTGCACTATGGATTTAGAATTTTGCTCACAAATTGCATGCACTTGATGGTCAGCGCAGTCACCTGACCACACTGACCAATGAGAAGCGCTGCATGGCACGGTTAAATACAGTTGTTTTTTTTTGGTTAAAATGATATCTTGTATCAGGACAAGTAGATTGCCCCCCCCCCCCCCCGCTTTAGTCTTTAAAAAAGGCG
>NW_017309471.1:25961-28133 GCF_000935625.1 Nanorana parkeri
CGACGAACGCTCTACAAAACGGTCAAAAATATAAATTGCATTGTAGTCAATGCCCTCGTTCCCACCTCGCCCGTCCCAAACGCCCTACAAAACGGCCCACGCCTGAAAAGGTCCCAGGACTACTTTGGGCCGTTTTGTAGGGCGTTTTCCATTGGGATACAGCCAAAAGTAGCCCTTGGAAACGCGCGTTTTTCACCGCGAATCGCGGTTAAAAAACGCGCGACAGACGGGCATATACAATACGCCTAGGTGTGAACGAGGGCTAACTTCTACATGAGACCTGTGACGTATGATTTAAGTTTTGGAGACTTGGCCTCGGTTCTATAGACTTGTCACGCCCCGTGTCTACATCGCTAAAGGCAGGTCAGCCCCCTCTGGACAATAATAAAGATCTATCAAAGAAATGTGAGGGGACTCTCCTTTTTTTCTTCTTCCCTTCCTTTCTACCTCCCACCTTTCCTCTCCTTCCTTCCGCTGAGATTATCGCTCCTATGATAACTTTCTGTGTTCTTGTAGACAAGGCAGTGTATGAATATTAGAGAGAGGAGGTCGTAGTCTGAGTCGGGGACACGTTACCCACAGCCATACGGAACACTCTGCAAATGTCTGAAGATCCTTCATGTCGGTGAATCTCCGGCTCCCGCCTGATGAACAGCATTGGACGGCTCATATGTTCTATGTGGGGGTGTTTCTTCTTGGTGCCGGCCTCTGGTCCTAAATCTAAGTTTTTGGAGGTTCTTTTCTCCCTTTTTGCAGCTCTGACTATGATTACAACAAATAAATTATCTGATTCAGAACCTTTCGTCCGTCCTTTCCTATATAAAGCCCAGGATGTTATGTTCCATGGTGGTGGCGGGTGCGTTGTTGTGGGAATACCCAAACGGTGACTGTAGCTTATTGGCTGCACTCGCTGATCAGTCAATGTTCATTCTGCCCCTTCTACAAATGTTAGTTGGTGAATGGAATGGATGTTGACCAGTGTATGGCCATCTTTATACAGTCCCCCAAGCGGGCCTAGGGCAAATGCCCAATATTATCACCAAGACCCCTGAAGAAGAGAGAGGCTCAATCACCAGAAACAGGCTGACTGCACACCTTTCCCCCAATCATTAAATGCCGGATCAGAAACTTTCATTATTATGAGTCATTCCTCAGCACACACACAAGAATTTCTACCCATAAGGAACTAACACCCGGCCCGGTACCTCCAAATCTTTATTGTCCTGTTTATAGGTGATAATAGTGATTCAATTAGAGGGGGATAGTCTGAAAACAAGCTGCTTCTGCATGTGTAATTACATCTAAGGACAATGTGTTGCAGAAAGTTGCAGCTGCATGCCAGAAGGCTCTGTGCTAACATTTTCCCTGTTCATGTCTTAAATTGGATGTCTAAAGAACGTACAAAATTGGCACAAAAGCCATAATATTCCCAGCTGCAAACAGGAGGTATATTAATGTAAAGATAATAACACGGGAGCATCTGGATCTCCAACAATCAATGGAGAATCCCACACACAAACATAAACAAATTGGGAGCAAAGCATGGTTCTATGTTCGCATGATGCACAAAGTTCAACATTCAAGTGGTAAAAGTACTGTAGTGCCAGAGCACAAACCAGACAAGCATAAGGTGTTAGTTAAAATATTTACTAAGAACAGTGTCCACAGGAGCAAGCAGAGTCTTAAACTGGAACAAGCCAGAGTCAGGAGCCGGAGTGTTTAGTCGTTCAATCCAGGTCAGGAACACAGAGATCAGCGTCGTCAGGAACAAGCCAGGAGAAGGAGCACAGAGATCAGCGTCATCAGGAACAAGCCAGGAGCAGGAGCCAGAGGAGAACGTCAGCCAGGATCGGGTCATAGATGGAATCAGGATACTCAGACTAGCAGGAAGACCGGGCAAGGTCAGACTGGACTGAGTGGTTTATATATAGTGAGTGGGGTGACATCATCACTCAGAGACAGGAAACTCCCATCTGATTCTCTCAGGTGATGCTCTCCTCCTGTCTGGCCATAAGAGAGAGCCTGGGAGTAGTGAGCAACATTCTAGAGTCTGCTCATGCAGGGAAGGAAACACAGGGGGGTAAAATGGCAGCCAAGCCAGAATGCTGCAAACCAGGAGTCAGGGTGGAACCCTGACAAGTAGGCCCTGGAGAGGTGGTGAAGCATTCAAAT
>NW_017309471.1:29042-35792 GCF_000935625.1 Nanorana parkeri
CTCCTCACCCTTCATAGTCCCAGGCCTGCACTCCTCACCCTTCATAGTCCCAGGCCTGCGCTCCTCACCCTTCATAGTCCCAGGCCTGCACTCCTCCCCCTTCATAGTCCAGACCTGCGCTCCTCACCCTTCCTAGTCCCAGGCCTGCCCTCCTCACCCTTCATAGTCCCAGGCCTGCGCTCCTCACCCTTCATAGTCCCAGGCCTGCCCTCCTCACCCTTCATAGTCCCAGGCCTGCACTCCTCCCCCTTCATAGTCCAGACCTGCGCTCCTCACCCTTCATAGTCCCAGGCCTGCACTCCTCACCCTTCATAGTCCCGGCCTGCACTGCTCACCCTTCAATCAATCCTTTCTTCCATCGTTATCACAGCAATTTTCTCTCTGAAGCCACAAATGGTGACTGCCCGAACTTCATGAGATCTCTACCCAGCCAGTGCCACAGTGATAAGCAATGCCCAGGGACTGATCGCTGCTACTACTATAAATGCCGGTTCCAGTGCATGCCAATAGTAGTAGATCATGTCTCCTTGCACAGTATTCCAGTATAGTGCAGTATTTTAGTGTTTATACTTATAAACCTTATTCATTGTAACTTGTAATTACTGTACAATCGTAGCTCCTCAGTACACCTACATGCCGTGCTCCCAACTGTTGTGTTCAGAGAAGGCGATTTACTGCTTGGTGAGAAGTCTATAGTGTTCCTCCGTAGATGAGGCATTCTTAGTGGCTTAGCCTGTACATTTCTTACTGCAGTTTGTCAGAATGTTTATACTGCTAAAATAAACAGTTTTTCTATTTATGAAAACAAGCCAGGATCTATAATTAAGGAGATTCCCAACTTATTTCCACAAATCAAAAATAACTCAAGTTCGTTTATTTGCGCTAACCTGAAGACAAAATGAGTACAATAATGTGCAAAAATATATCTATTTATTAACTAAAAATCAGTGCAGAATAATAATCAAAATATAACTGCTGACAAACACAGAATATGGATCAAAATTTCAATAATATTGATAACAAAGGTAATGTGAAAAATACAATCACGGGATATTATTTCAAAATATCAATGTAACAAAACTAAGTGACTTCTTGGCAAAAAAAGGAAAGAAAACAGTTGGGGTTTTTGAGGGCACCAAATTACAAGTCCAATAGACGAAAAATTGTATATATATTTAAAATATTTGATTTCTTGAATTCATACAAACAGTTTAAAAACATCAAAGAATAGATGTATTAAAAAGCACACACATTGTACAAATTGAGGAGAACCTCCTAACACCCACTAGGTTCCAGTATAGAGGCTAACCATGATCAACGGGAAATCTAATGACATGATTTCAACCTAAATGATGCAATAACATGATACAATGTGAGATATAAACAGATATGATAGTGAAGAAATACAATCCTTAAAGGAGAACTATAGGGTTAAGTCTTTTCCCCATAGTTCTCCTTAGGGTAACTGGAGGACACAAACTAGCGTCCTCCCATCACCCTAAGCTCAGTATATAGGGAGCTACAGCTCGCGGTATACTGAGACGCCGGAGCGGATCCCGACAATTTTGCCGGGATCCACCCAGCTGCGTGACTGACAGCTGGCTCTGTCTATCTAGAGGCAGAGCCAGCTGTACCCGCCCCCTCCGTCCGTTCCGCCAGTCAGCGCTGGAGGATCGGAGCGGGGAGGGGGGAATCCAGCCCCTCCCCTGTCACGGCAGAGAGCCGTGACAGGATCGAGAGGTGAGCGAACGCCGGTATGTGTCCGCTCACCTCCCGATCTACTGAGCCGACCTGTGACAGTCTCATTGTCACAGATCGGCTAAAACTATGAGGTGAGTGAAAAGCCCCTCCCCCTCATAGTTATCCTTTAAGGCAATGGTGAAAAACCTCTAATGGAACAGGACTCATGGGTAATGGTGCGATACTAGAAATTCTCTACGCGTTTCGCGCCACACGTCGCTTCATCCGGAGGAGGAGGTGGTCCCCTCAGTGCGAACTCAACAGATGAACAAACCAAAGCGCAAAGCGGATCAAGGAGACATGTGATCCCAGCGTGGAGGAGAAGGGAGGGCCCAAACAGGGGCTGCTCATAAGGGGTACTGGTGGAAAAATAATAGAGGGAAATCACCCTATGCCCAAGATAGGTCCATCAGTCAAAGGACACAGTATAGAGAAGGCCTATCGGTGCAGTGAGGCCTCAGGACAACCTCCTAACAGTCTCCAGCACCAAACGCCGCCGGTACGTGTGGGGCCGTCTCAGTGTGCGGCTGGAAAACCCTTTCCTTGCAATTAGCTAAAGGGGCACATTGCCTTAAAATGCCAATATTTTTCTTCAGATGACCTTTGACATAAACCTTGGCCAAAACCATAAATATAATAGGGTGGTCTATTCTATGGCAGCATCTGCCCGACTTACTGTCTCCTAATAGATATACAGCTTTGAGAAAGTCCGAACTACGGCAAATAAACATTCCTTCTAAATACCTTAAAAGCAATTGGTACCAAGACACAGTGGTTATCCACATAAAGTTTCACTGATAAAAACATCACGGTATATCCAACCCATTCATAGTACTTAAAATACAAACCCACCATATTAATAATACATACTAATATGTACACCCAATGAGTACATCCAAACAATATATAAAGAATATAGGTTGAATATTGTAAAAGTACATCATAAACAAAATACATGAAATTATTCAATTAAGTAGGCATACAATATTAATAACACAATAGAAATTATGGTTTATATAATCACTTGCAATTAATAATACTTATTCATAAGGCAGCCTTTAAATTAGTTATTTTTCCCAGTAAAAAAAAAATCAGAGTCGTTGGTTCCTTGTTTTAAGTTGAGGCATGACGGTCATCAATCTCATTATAACACAGTCTGGCTCCATGGCCAGTCCTTGTCTTGTGTTAGTTGTCTAGGACCCCACAATTTACAACCTGGGAATGTATGTGATAAGGCTCTTAACAATTTTGCTGTCAAAGTCATCATCCATGAATAATGAACTTGCATTCACCTCATGACAGACAGACAAAGATGGCTTCCAGGATGCCAATGTAACAATATGTGAAATAATATGTATAGGCCTTATAATTTAATTCCTTTTTAGCCTCAAAATTTCTGACAAGTTGTTCAGCTATGATGCTACTGCACTGTTTGATACTAAGGCTAATGAGCACAGTCCATAAAATGGATGGTTGGGTCTCTGAATTGTGAATGTGGCGGTGGTGGGGTACAGAAAAATATGTAGCCCACCATATGCTGTCCACATTTAAAACACCCAATGGTAGCATATAGCAACCAACTCTCCCTACACAGTCAGCTCTCCCTAAACTATTCCAACACACATTGACAAATGGCTGCTCGGAACCCCCCATTTTATAATAAGGGGGCAGGCAGGGCCGTCTTTACTAATGATTGGACCCTGGGCAAACATTTTCTTGGGCACCCCCAACCCGCATCATCCTAAGACTGGACACACAATGCCCCAGCAGCCCAGCCCAGCTTACCTGCCTCTGCCCTGGTGGTGTGGCTCAGTCCAGCTGTCACGTCTCACTCTCCTGATTGACGTGTGTGACATGACAGAAGCCACCCTCATGTCACGTCGTCCACCTGCAGAGCAGATAGGAGGAAACGTCAGAGGGAGAGGTGACCCCGCGTGAGATGTAACACGGTCACACTACGCGGCGTACTGCAGGGGTGGAGCTACACCATGTGATGCCGATCCCATATACTTTTGCCCCTTTTGCCCTGTGTTGAGACGGCCCTAGGGGTGGATATATAAAAATCTCCCATTATTGGTCCTTCTAAATTCTCTGGCCCTGCATGCCTCGGACACACGGGGTTCACCTCAAAACCATGGTAGCAGCTGAACCAAAAAATGCTAAGTCTCTGGCTGTGTCTGCCATTGGTGCTTTCTGAGCCATTGACCTGCACTGACTTAGGAAGCATTGACTCCTTTAGATCAGCTCGAGGTTTTTATAAGCTCTGTGGCGGCCTTCATGTCTGTGCAGTTTCCTGTAGAATAGGAAATCCCCGGATAAGGTATTGTACAATCTGACTGTGTTTTGTATTGCAGTAAAACCCGGAACTTGCCCCGTTACTATTGCAAGATGTTATTATCCCCCACCGGCCCCGCTGTGTAAAAGCGACAACGACTGTCTCGGGAGCAAGAAGTGCTGCACCCCGGTGTGCCGCCAGCAGTGTACTGATCCCATACAATGTAAGTTACAGCTTCCCATCATTGTTCAATCAACACCATGAGCTAGAGAAGACTACATGTATGCCTGCTAGAGCGTGACCATGTGCGGTGCAATTGTCTCTGCCACCACCTTGGCTTACAAATGAACAGAAGGGTGTTGGGGTGCAATGCTCAGACAGGGTACAGCCCCTTCTCTGGACAAAGGTCCCTCCAGGTTCTGACTGTCACCCTCTATTTGTCCTGGTTACTTTTGTGACCAAGACAGAACAGTGATGGGAAATACAATATTTTATAGTGCTGGTGACAACAAGGGGAAATCTTCCAAAAGGGGGGTCACCTGTGACAATCATCAATGTGCTGTACATAGGCGATGAGGAGAGCTGACCGCAGTAGTACAGAACTTGAGTTGCAGATGCCCGGGAAATGTATAAACGCATGCATAGGACAGTGTGTGTGTTGAGTGTTGCCCCCATTCCACTGTGTGCCATATTGTGGTAGTGGGGCAGCAGTACTCTCTATCACACAATGTGCATTAAAGGGTAAGTTCACTTTCACAAGTAATATGGGAAACTGAAATTACCCGCTCAAATCTGGCCCCCCCCTCACCCCCCCCATACTTGCTTTTCGGTATACACTCCTTCCCCTTCCGCCTGTACAGGTGTATTATTTGTCCAGCACACAGCCCTGCACTATAGATTTAGATTTTTTGCTCTTGAAATTGCATGTAATTGTTGGTCACCTGACCACACTGACCAATGAGAAGCACTTAACACAGATAAATACAGTTTAAAAAAAAAAAAACTATTCTTATATCAGGACAAGTAAATTCCGCTGAGATTATCGCTCCTACAATAATGTTCTATGTTCTTGTAGACGTAATAATGTCTGAAGATGTGGTAGAGGGGGTCGCAGTCTGAGTCGGGGACACGTTACCCACAGCCATATGGAACACTCTGCAAATTTCTGAAGATCCTTCATGTCGGTGAATCTCCGGCTCCCGCCTGATGAACAGCATTGGACGGACGGCTCATATGTTCTATGTGGGGGTGTTTCTTCTTGGTGCCGGCCTCTGGTCCTAAATCTAAGTTTTTGGAGGTTCTTTTCTCCCTTTTTGCAGCTCTGACTATGATTACAACAAATAAATTATCTGATTCAGAACCTTTCGTCCGTCCTTTCCTATATAAAGCCCAGGATGTTATGTTCCATGGTGGTGGCGGGTGCGTTGTTGTGGGAATACCCAAACGGTGACTGTAGCTTATTGGCTGCACTCGCTGATCAGTCAATGTTCATTCTGCCCCTTCTACAAATGTTAGTTGGTGAATGGAATGGATGTTGACCAGTGTATGGCCATCTTTATACAGTCCCCCAAGCGGGCCTAGGGCAAATGCCCAATATTATCACCAAGACCCCTGAAGAAGAGAGAGGCTCAATCACCAGAAACAGGCTGACTGCACACCTTTCCCCCAATCATTAAATGCCGGATCAGAAACTTTCATTATTATGAGTCATTCCTCAGCACACACACAAGAATTTCTACCCATAAGGAACTAACACCCGGCCCGGTACCTCCAAATCTTTATTGTCCTGTTTATAGGTGATAATAGTGATTCAATTAGAGGGGGATAGTCTGAAAACAAGCTGCTTCTGCATGTGTAATTACATCTAAGGACAATGTGTTGCAGAAAGTTGCAGCTGCATGCCAGAAGGCTCTGTGCTAACATTTTCCCTGTTCATGTCTTAAATTGGATGTCTAAAGAACGTACAAAATTGGCACAAAAGCCATAATATTCCCAGCTGCAAACAGGAGGTATATTAATGTAAAGATAATAACACGGGAGCATCTGGATCTCCAACAATCAATGGAGAATCCCACACACAAACATAAACAAATTGGGAGCAAAGCATGGTTCTATGTTCGCATGATGCACAAAGTTCAACATTCAAGTGGTAAAAGTACTGTAGTGCCAGAGCACAAACCAGACAAGCATAAGGTGTTAGTTAAAATATTTACTAAGAACAGTGTCCACAGGAGCAAGCAGAGTCTTAAACTGGAACAAGCCAGAGTCAGGAGCCGGAGTGTTTAGTCGTTCAATCCAGGTCAGGAACACAGAGATCAGCGTCGTCAGGAACAAGCCAGGAGAAGGAGCACAGAGATCAGCGTCATCAGGAACAAGCCAGGAGCAGGAGCCAGAGGAGAACGTCAGCCAGGATCGGGTCATAGATGGAATCAGGATACTCAGACTAGCAGGAAGACCGGGCAAGGTCAGACTGGACTGAGTGGTTTATATATAGTGAGTGGGGTGACATCATCACTCAGAGACAGGAAACTCCCATCTGATTCTCTCAGGTGATGCTCTCCTCCTGTCTGGCCATAAGAGAGAGCCTGGGAGTAGTGAGCAACATTCTAGAGTCTGCTCATGCAGGGAAGGAAACACAGGGGGGTAAAATGGCAGCCAAGCCAGAATGCTGCAAACCAGGAGTCAGGGTGGAACCCTGACAAGTAGGCCCTGGAGAGGTGGTGAAGCATTCAAAT
>NW_017309471.1:35888-42172 GCF_000935625.1 Nanorana parkeri
GGGGGGGGGGGGGCGGGAGTCAGCATATAAGGTTAAGGGATGGTGGGAAAAACAGGGTTGCAATGGAATGGACACCCCTCAAACAACCATTTGCAAACCTAGATTCTCAGGAAGTTCCAAGGCTCAAGAATATTCAGAATCCCCGGACTAACAAACAGAAAGAGAAGGCGGTTCAGTTTATTGAAGGACCAGTTGCTTGAATTCTAGTGAATTTCTGAAAGCCACCCAGCAAGACCAAGATTCAAAGGCCAGATCACTCCTGTTCTGGTCAGATGTTATCAGGGTCTCATTGTATAAATATCATTCAGTCTCTGTGCCCACTCAATCAGGGCAGGAGGATGAGGGGACTTCCAGTGTCTAGAAATATTCACTGCGGCTGCCAGTAGGCAGTGATGCAAAATTTCTCTCTTACTTTTGTATAGAGAAACTGGTATCATTGACAGGAGATCCATCCTGGTGGAGGGCCGGATATCAGAGATCCATCCTGGTGGAGGGCCGGATATCAGAGATCCATCCTCGTGGAGGGCCGGATATCAGAGATCCATCCTGGTGGAGGGCCACATATCAGAGATCCATCCTGGTGGAGGGACACATATCAGAGATCCATCCTGGTGGAGAGCCGGATATCAGAGATCCATCCTGGTGGAGAGCCGGATATCCGAGATCCATCCTAGTGGAGGGCCGGATATCCGAGATCCATCCTGGTGGAGGGCCGCATATCAGAGATCCATCCTTGTGGAGAGCCGGATATCCGAGATCCATCCTAGTGGAGGGCCGGATATCCGAGATCCATCCTAGTGGAGGGCCGGATATCCGAGATCCATCCTAGTGGAGGGCCGGATATCCGAGATCCATCCTAGTGGAGGGCCGGATATCCGAGATCCATCCTAGTGGAGGGCCGGATATCAGAGATCCATCCTAGTGGAGGGCCGGATATCAGAGATCCATCCTAGTGAAGGGCCGGATATCCGAGATCCATCCTAGTGGAGGGCCAGATATCCGAGGTGCACATATCTTGATCACACTAGTAATCAACTTTGAGTCTGCCTCGACAGTAGCTCCCTAGTTGCACCTCTCCCCCTCTGGGTATATATATGAAGAAAAAGCAAAAAAATAGGGGTTTAAGAGAGGTATACAACCAATACATGTGTATAAAAAATGCCAAAATTTACTGTATATATATTAAATAAAATAAAGAAATAAATGACAATTCATGAGAATACAGATAAAAAGCCCCCAATTAGCTGTAACAAGCAACAAGTGCCCAGGATATGCCTATCGTCAACCAGTTATAACTTAATTGATTATCCATTTATTGACATGATTATCATTAATTATTAATTGTTCATTGTTCATTTACTGATTGTAATTAATTTTTCTTTCGCTGGAAGACTGACATATCCGGGTCCCGACGCGTTTTGCACCGAGCTTCTTCAGGGGACCACGGGGGGCTAATCTAACAATAATAATAGTAATAACAATTATATATCAATTGATTTAATGGCATCATTCAATTCATTAATAAATTAATATAACATAAATTAGAATGTTTAAGCAATCGGCACCACAGGTATGAGGCCCCCCGAAAGGTGGGTACCCCGTACTTACCAAACAACTAATGTCTGGAGGAGGACAGATATTTCCGGATTAAGAGAAAGTGATGGCGGCCTGAATAAAACCAGCCCACTCAACTCCGTCTGAGACCATATCAGGGACATCGGGGCCACAGGAAGGGGGGGCATCGAGAACGATGCAAAGGACCCCTATCACCTAGTCTAGAACAAATTGCAGGGGTAATGAAATCAGTATGGGATTCTTCCCCCCCAGTATAAAGATATCCCACCTATGTATACAAGGCATTGCTAAAATCTATATAAAGTAAGAGATCAAAATACAAAATCCATATCTACAGACTATTCTCACATTGGTATCCCCCTAATCCTCAAAGCTAATAGGTATTCCCTTCAACTAAAATCCCCACTTCATACCAAATTCTCAACCCCTGTTGGCAACATTAACCTTATTGTGAACATACTGTAAACCTCCAAAGAGGTCAATACTGTGATCATAGTTTTAAAATATATGTGATTAGCCGAAAGAGCTTGTCTGGATAGGAACAATACCTTAATGACAGGCAGACCCATGTAAATCTCGGGGGTATACACATTCCCCCAGCATTAAGTGAACACACCTGGAGTGTGGAGGTGTCGTTTCAGAAAAAAGATTTCAATATAAGTGAAAAATAATATATATTACCGTATTTGCCGGCGTATAAGACGGGGTTTTAGACCTAAAAAAAAAAAATCGCCCTAAAATCGGTGGTCGTCTTATACGCCGGGTATACTTCGGTATACTGTATGTAGCTTCGGCTACATACAGTATACCGCGCTGAGCCAATCACGACAGGCTTTGTATTCATTAATACAAAGCCTGTATTAAGTAATACAAAGCCTGCTGTGATTGGCTCAGCGCGGTAGTAGCTGAAGGACGGAAGATGGAGGACGCTGCTGGCATCCTGGACAAGGTAAGAGACTGTAATCCCGAGTGTGGCTCGGGGTTAACACTTATGGTACTGAAAATTAACCCCGAGCCACACTCGGGAATACCGCCAAGGAGGTTAGTAAGTGCATTTAAACATTGTTTTGGGCTATACTCGTCTTATACGACAAGTATAGCCCAAAACCTATATTTGAACACAAAAAGTAGGGGGTCGTCTTATACGCCGAGTCGTCTTATACGCCGGCAAATACGGTATATGTTTATATATATAAATAAATGAACCCTCACATTATTATTTATTTGTGTATACTCACCAAAAGAGATAAAATGGTTCCCATATTTGTAGGGCATTGTCTTGGTGAACGAATTCATATAAGTGAAATGGTTATGTGTAGCGTAGTGATCCCAGATCCTAATATATTATTTTTCACTTATATTGAAATCTTTTTTCTGAAACGACACCTCCACACTCTAGATTCCAACACATTTCTAAGTCATGGTGACCACTAAATACTGACATGGCGTGCTTGTTATTGGAACGGCTAATACCAGTTGGTGGTTTAAAGAATAAGTGCCATAGGTCATGTGGCTCACATATTGTTCTATAATACTTCAATAATTGTTTCTAATAAAGCCCACGGGCCAAGCCTGGGGGTAGGGTGTACACAGTTGGAGAAGCGGATTTGGCCTGAAGCCTGCAGAAGGCCAGATGTGGAATTGAAAAAATAGATAAAAAACAGAAATATGGTACAGAGATATATAGTTCCTTAATGGTTGTTATGGAAATTCACTTGGTTCAACGCACAAATCCATGCTGCGCTAGAGTGCGCCAAAATATGCCAAACACAAAGAATTCCCCCCGTGCTTAGAAGCACAGTTGTAATACGCTCTTTTGTGTGATGACTGGCAGTACCTCTTTTGAGTCATGTAGAGTTAGGACACAGGAGACAGATGCTGCTTGCTTGATGCTTCCATGCTAATAGAGAGAGCCAGAGCACAGGTATGTTTATTGTTTTATACCTGCCCAACAGGAAGTGATGTCAGACAGGAAGTGATGTCTCAAACAGCGAGACAGGAAATGGGGCAAGACAGGAAGTGGGGCAGACAGGAAGTGAACAGGAAACCACCATCACTTCAACACAACCAGCTAACAAAACACATTAATACAATAATCCATTACCACCGGAGTGAACTTTATCCAGCATTGCTCAGTGAGCAATGTCCAATAGCGTTACTGTGATTCTCATGCGTGCTTATTTACAGGGACAACGTTATATTATCTCCAGCGGTTGATCAGGCGCACTAGAGAGAACAAACGCACATTCCTTTCATAAAGGCAGATATGTATCTTAAATAATGCTATGTCCTCAAAGCAAGTTGTATACACGCCAAACCAATAAATCCGCGCACTGCGCAGGGGCCCTAGCTTGGCATCCACACATTCGCTAAGAAGACACTGTTCCGCCGCGCATAAGATATCTACTCCAATGTTTAACCCCCAGTGCCTATTTAAACCTAGACACTGAGACATAATGACAAAATATTACAATACATTAAAAACACATCCCAATAAAATTTCCACAACAGTTCATAACTTGTATGCAAAGAAGTACCACCCACTAAGAAAAAAAGGTGGATAAAGAAGTTACAATTCAACCAATATCATATAGTTTAGAGCCAATTGGCTTGCTTCATTCAATATATCAAAAAATATCAAAGAAGACGGCATGCACAGCACCCCAAACGGAAACACTGGCAACATTGTCAATCAATGCACACAATGAAACAAAAATGAAACATCCCCGTGACTATTCCGCTAATACTCATAATATACAGCTGATGGCCATCATTGCTGATTACCGAATGGCTCCAACTGGACCTGTTTGGATATATTTATAAAGTTTCTCCCGTAGATAATTAGATTCTGACGGATATAAAAAATCATGCAGAAAAAACCGTAGCAGCGGATAAATTCTTTGGTGTTTTCCGGAGCCAAATGAAATGAGCCATCTTTGTTAGAAGATCAACTACTACCATGATTGTATTGTAACCCCTTGATGGGGGAAGATCAATAATAAAGTCTATGGATGCGACCTCCCAGGGGTTATTGGGTATAGGTAAGTTTGTCAGCAGACCATAGGTTGTTTTTTTTTCTCGCGTTTAGAAGTGGCTCATATCTCACATGTAGAGATGAAGTCGTGAATGGTCTTTGTCATATTAGGCCACCAGAAATATCGTCTCATCAATTTGAGTGTTTTGTTAATTCCTGGGTGACCTGCTAGGGGTGCGTCATGCATAGGCTTTAGGAATTGACCCTGCATTGTGGGAGGTACATATAGCTCAGAGTCCTTGTACAGGAATCCTTCTTTGTCTGCAACAAGATCTGGAGGTAGATTCGTTGCCTCCAAGATTGAAGCATCCTTGAGTTGTTGTTTAATGTTAACTGTTGCGGAGATTATTCTATCTTGCGGAATGATTGAGGTGGGTGCTTCTGGGGTACTGCTGGTCTCCTTCATTCTTCAGAGTGAATCTTATTTTGTATTTTTTGAGTCTGGTCTATAAGTAAAAAAGTAGGGCTGGTAATGATTAAAATTTTCGTGTTCAATTAAATCGAAAAAAAATTTAATCGATTAATTTCGATGAATGATAACGCACATACAGATCCAACTACATTGGCCTATACACATACAGCACAGCAATGAAGTAATAAAATGAACTAGGATCACACTAATCCAGCACGGATTAATCTCACGTGTCCCACTCAATATGGCCGCCGCTTGAGTGGGGCAACTCAGAATAATAACGTGCTGGATGAGTGTGATCCGAGTTCATTTTATGACTTCATCGCTCTGCTGTATGTGTATAGGGCAACGCCTTGGCTGGCGCTCGTGCAGAACAAGTTTCTTGGGCAAACTCACCGGCCCAAGTGGCTCCGTCGGCTAACGAAGGGGGGGAGGAGTCCGGTGACGTCACGGACATCGACGTCACCGGACTCCTCCCCCTTCCCTTCGTTAGCCAACGGAGCCACTTGGGGAAGGGGGAAAGAGTCCGGTGACGTCGATGTCCGTGACGTCACCGGATCTCCGACGGAACTCCCGGAAGACCCGGAAGCCGGCGGAGAGGTGAGTACCGATGAAAAGAATGTTAATCGATCAAAAAAAATTAACGATTAATCGAGGAATTAATCGTTTATTTTCGCAGCCCTAGTAAAAATATAAGCTAAACGGTGAAAAAAGAAACTCCATCCAACTTGTCTGGCTGAGAGGGTCTTTTTCATCTTGAGGTACTGTAAGTTTTGGTGATCGGTGTTTACGATGATTGGGAGAGTAGTACCTTCTAAGAGATGTCTCCAAGTTTCAAGTGAAGATTTCATTGCCAGTAGTTCCTTTCCTCACCACTTTTCCGCCCGCTTGCTGCCTTTCCACCATCCTCAACCGCGTCACATCTGCAATTATCTGACTTGATCACCTCCTGCAGCGGATTGGGATCTTACAGAGCCAGCTGCCACTGGATGTCCCTCTGTAGCCCCGAGAGGTTATGGTCTTCTGCGGCCGGCTCGCTGGCTCTCTCTCTCACTCGGTCGCCCTCCATCAAGTCGTTGATCATAATAGCTTTTGAATAACCAAGTAATAAACCCCCATAATGCACAGGGGCACGGAGACCCTTATCTCATCAGTCTCAGTGTCTGTTAGGGTCCTATTGCCTGTGATCAGGAAGGTGGAGGAGTCAGCCGGGCAGATGACAAAAGTATCCCAACATAGTTCCGGACGCTTTGGCTACATTCC
>NW_017309471.1:42728-47763 GCF_000935625.1 Nanorana parkeri
CCCATGGCAAGCCCCATCACACACCACCCCCAAGTCTCTGGGTTACCTTGCTGTGAAGCCCCTGCAGCCCTTGTGTCTGTCACAAGCTGAATCTAAACAGGGAAGGAAGAGAGCAGATTGGCTGCAGCCCTGAGACCCCCAATAGGCAGACAGACTAGCACCCAGGACAGAGGGGGAAATCCGGCACGTATACCGGGACAGTGTGTCAAGATCATCACTGCACTGCTTCTCCTTTCACTGTCCAGCCTTGGGCTGGGGGTGCGTCCAGGACACCCCGTGCACCGGGAAAGTGTGTTGAATGATGAAGAGACTAAGGACATCTAATGGTGGAAACTAAGTATAGAACGAAGGCGAATATTGCAGCAAAATCTGCTTTTGTATTTTATTTTTAATTGGATATTGATATTTACCTTGTTATTTTTGGCAGGAGTTCTGCTTTAATATAATCTCTGGCGATCCTGCCATCACGGTCCTTGTTCAGGCTCTTCCTGCTATAGGGTGGCAGTACTCTGTCCCCATGTCCAAATTGTGCTCCTGTGTTGTTACCTCGTCACATGCTCCTCCGGTGGAGACCGTGCCAACGCACATTGCACAGACATGTTCCACCGTTGTCACCATCGGGAAAAGAAATGGTGTGCAGCCAATGCCGGAGCCACTTCCTGTCTACATGTAAGATGGGGAGCCGCATTACCCTGGACAGCGCCTGGGAGAGCGGTTGGGTTGGCAGCTGATACATTGATTCCATTCTCTGTGATACAATTGTATCTTTGTGGACATAATAAAGACGGAATAGCGCTGCCCCATCCGATCTGCTCCTGACATGTGCCATCCTTAAAGGGAAAGCTTCTCTTCTCTCCAATCTCTCTCCAATCATGCTCCAATCATCTCCCTGTCTCCGGATAATCCAGAAATTCCTGTCGCCTGGCTGCTCATAGGCACAGAAGTGTCCATGGGCTTTATCTCAGCTCTCCATAGACTGTGTGACGTATATAGTTCATTCTTAATTACTCGCCCTTCGTCTGCATTCTTCATCCTGATTGGCTGCAGGTCACAGTACAGGGAACCTGACCCCAGGTATGATTGATATACATCTCAGTTTATGATTCCTGGGGACAGAGCGGGTGTGACCAGGCAGAGAGGTACGTCTCCTCTATGTACTATGTAGCTGAGCTTCACATGATGATTAGTTTTGGCTTTGCATTCACTTTAAGGGGAAATGGCCGTTCCGTATGTCATGGATCCCCCCATTATTAATAATGAGAGAGACACAGAACAGAGACCGCTGATTTTATGTTCAATTGTTTCCCCTGAATTACCCCCTTCAGCTATCATTGACTAGATGTACAAATGCAAAGAGACAGAACCTTTTTAAAGTGACACTAAAGTCCGAAGTTACATCCTAAAAATCCCTGCGAGTCCCCGAACTCTGAGCAACAATGTATCTAATTTGTGTATCACTCGGCTGGAGATCCTCCAATCATCTCTGACACCGTCCCTCCTTCTGGAGGGGGGCTACGTCTGTTCCCCATGGTCCCTGTGTGTGTTATAGAGTAGTCACCACTCCAAGCTCCCCCCTCGGGATGGACTACAATCTCACATTTAGTTTACTAATTTGTATTGAGATTGTAGGGATGCAGAAATATTCACCTGCATGAATATCTGGTGAATGTCACATTCGCTGCTGTAGAACCATACCCCATAGATTCTTATATAAAGTTGAGTTCCTCATGTGGCTATAGGTTTTTGGGTGTGTTGTTGACAACCATTAGAAGTGACGAAACCACTTGGAATGGATAGTGAAACGTCTTCACCATTACAGGACAAGTCCATTTAAATGTAACTGACTACTACTACCCCCACCATGTCCTGTGTATAAGAACAACCATGAGGATTCTCACCACAGAACAAAGAGTAAAATAATCCCTCTGTGGAAATTGAATCTTTTGGGGTGTTATTTTGCTGTTACATGAAGAATCGTTTAGCTTCCCGTCATTATTATCCCGCAGGGATTCTCTCATTGTGTTTGCTACATTTTATTTATTTGTTCATAATTCTTTATTCATAAATATGTGGAGATGGGGGGTGCAGCATGTTCCCCAAATAGAACACAGCGTTCCACAATAATAACACGCCACATTTTATTATAATGTTCTTGGGCATTGACAAAGTAAGTCCGCCATTTTGTCACTAATTCCTTCTTTTCCTGTATTTCCTCAATTCACTAATCAGTACTTAAAGGTGTCATAAATGGTTGTTTATTTGGGTGTGTTTTACTTCCCTGCACTAAACACTCACCTATCTGAGCTAATAACTGACAGAAATCCTGTATACATTAACAGACCTCAGACAGTCATAGGATAGTGTTTGTTACATTTGCGTCACATTCGGTTATGAAAACGTCCAACTCATCGTCCAGAGATAAACTCTCAGAGTTCATATTTATAGAGATGTAAATATGACATTCATCAAACTTTATCCGCAGGATGATCTTCAAGGTTCATCTGGTCTTTTTTTCATGGCAGTGATTGTTTCTCCACCAGAGAATGTTGGGTGAAAGTCACATTCGCTGCTTTCTAAATAGATCCCATCAAAAAGGTTGTTGTGTTATTATCATTATAATAGGTTTCCTCACATAGGTGACATAAGTATACAGATGTTGTGTGTATATTGAGTCAGGAGAAAGCATCATTTCAATGCCGACCATAGAGCCATAAGGAGAACCCAATTGGTTGGCGGTCTACCAAGGACCAGGTGTTACCTGAATTACTATTTCAAGTTATGATCTGCTATATAAGCATTCACACTTACAGATATGAGATTCTAAGGATTCAATCATGAGATTTTTGAGCTCAACACAATAACATATATTGGTATATAGTATCAAGACTTAAATACAATGAACCAACAATCTATGTAACTACAACATACAAAGAAAAAATAGTTACCCATTAATCGTCACAGGAGGGCCCCATCCTGGTAAAAGAGAGCGAAGCTCCTTCCTTCAATCATTAATATACCCCTGGTGTCCATAGGGATGCATGGCAAGCCTCCGATTGGTTGCCTCCCAATCCCTACTGGGGATTGGAGGCTTTCTAAAACCCTCTATGCAAATCTATTAAGATGAGTGGGAAATTCTAGATGGGCAGGTGTCCTTAGGCTAACCCCAGGCCATGATTTCATCTACCGTATTTTGCGGTCCATAAGACGCAGGGAGGTCCGGCGCGCCTTATGGAGCACTCGACAGACTGTAGCTTCTGACACAGCTTTTATGACAGAAGCTGCAGTTAGTGACCGCTGAGACAGGTCAGAGGGGGGTGCCCCTGTAGGAGTCTTGGTGCCCCTGTCCTGGTACTGACTGTGCTGATGTGGACCTTCTAGCTACACTGTAATGGATATCCATTGTGAAGTGCTAGGCTTAGCTGAGCACCGCAGAACAGCTTGGACCCCGGAGCTGGATCTGCAGAATAGAGGTGGAGGACACTGGAAGGGGAAGTTCCTGGAAACTGGATCAGGATCACACTGGAAATGGAGAAGACCTGGGAGTTGGATCAGAACTCGCTGAAGCACAAAGAGGGTCCCATGTGAGAGCACACAGGACACAGGGCCTGAAGTCTAAGAGCCAGCCAGCATTTACCAGGGACCCAATCACCTCACACACAGCCCTGCCGCTGGCCTCCTTGTCTTTGGTGCCAGTGGACACTTTGGTGCCAGCCTTCAGAAAATAGCAGCAGTGTTTCTATCTTGTTAGGGCCACAAAAGTCCAATATATAATTTTCCAAAGGTGCTTTCTAATATGGATTTGGCCAAAAAAGGCTCCATTGGGAGAGGGTAACGTTCGACACGTTTCTTAGATCCCGTGATCTGCCTCATCGGGAACTGTGGAGAGCGTTTCTACGATCTACCGTCTGACAACAGAGGTTTTAATGAGGAAACATATGATATTCAGTGTCAATCAATATACATACATGACATAAAAGGTTATAAAACTCCTAGACTGACGTACACAACCTTAGAGGCGAGTATCTGACAGATAACACTTCCAAACCCAATTATTTCTCACGGAGGAGACAATACCGTGTTTCCTGAGAAAATAAGACACAGTCTTATATTTTTTTTTGGCTCAAAAAAACACTCTGGGTCTCATTTTTTATTTTTTTATGTACAATCCACACTTATTCATGTACAAAAATATGGTGATCAGGGGTGCCGTACCTTGCTAACCAATCGCTGGCCAGAATGAGGGAAGCGCACTTTCATGATCGATTCCTCACAGGCGGAGTGCATTTGGTATCACTCCGCCTGTGACAGGAGGCGGGGCTATAGAGGAGGCATCAGCTTATGCGGCTCTGCTCCCTCCGCTGCCGCCTTCCTCTAGCGCTGGCTTCGTTGGCACCGCTGATTCTCTCCCGCGGAAGTTCCCCCTTATGCTATCACCGGCCCTCGGAATGGTCACATCTAGGTCTTATTTTCGGGGTAGGTCTTATATTTTAGCAATTCCCAAAAATAGTACTAGGTCTTATTTTCAGGGTAGGTCTTATTTTTGGGGAAACAGGGTAGAGGTCATAGAAAGATCCGGGGTCATCAGAACGGATCGATGTTAAACATCTGAAAGCAGAAGACATGATGAAGACATCAGGATCAATATCATCTCCATGGCAGTCATATGCTCTTAGTTTACACACCTTCACCTGTTGATTTGGGAACCTTTTACTTACATTTAATATAAAACTTTGTTCATTGTCCTATCATCCTCCTAATGCGGCAGATCCATCGAGGGGAACCGACAAATATAGAATATCAATATATAACATTCAGCTGAATTTCTTCAAGTGCAGACATCTCAACTCTCCCGGACGCTCCGGGAGTCCCCCGCTATTAGATAGCGGCTCCCGGCCGCCCGGGAGAGAAACATTTTCTCCCGGAAAGGTTTAATCTGCTCTATCAAGCAGATTAAACCTTTCCCTGCGATCGTTTTTTTTTTCTTTTCTGACATCGGGAGCCGCGGCCGGACCGTCAGTCAGAAAAGAAAAAAAAA
>NW_017309471.1:50465-61107 GCF_000935625.1 Nanorana parkeri
GTTTCCGTCCCCAGCGAGAGGTGAGGGAGCCTGCCAGAGGGAGGAAAAAAGCAGACCAGATCTTTTGAGAAAGGAGGACGGATCACAAGAAACCATAGGACTTTCCGGATTCTATGAATTATCCCTGGTTTGAGACTTTTTGAACTGACCACTCTGAACTGACTGCTCACTAAGATCGATGCCGGTATTTTAGTTAAATTAACCCCGCATTTAATCTTTGTCTATGAGAGGAATCAGAGTGCACGGAGTAGCACTGTATATGTGATAATTTTTCATACTGTTTATTTTCTATTATTTAAGTGTTCGTACTATATTTAAAATTTGTCACGATTTAGAGATTGGGATTTTAGAATTTGTTTTTGTTTTTCTTATACACGACCAATCTGTGACACCGAGTCATTTATATTTGGATTGGTGTCTTTGAATAGATTGTCACATCATTAAGAGGGTTTGTTTGGACAAACCATGTACACTTAGTACACAGAAACACCTAATCAATACACCGGCTGGTGATTGAAAACCCTTTTCCCACACCTGATTGTTGTATTGCACAATTATTACCGAGGTAGTGACTACCGAGATTTATAATAATTTTTTCACAGTAGAATCTGAACTTAGTAACTTCTTCACGTCCTATAGAGTGCACATATTTTTATTTTATTTATTTGTCGAGACCGAGCGCAACTCACTTGCGATATAAATAGTTACCCATTAATCGTCACAGGAGGGCCCCATCCTGGTAAAAGAGAGCGAAGCTCCTTCCTTCAATCATTAATATACCCCTGGTGTCCATAGGGATGCATGGCAAGCCTCCGATTGGTTGCCTCCCAATCCCTACTGGGGATTGGAGGCTTTCTAAAACCCTCTATGCAAATCTATTAAGATGAGTGGGAAATTCTAGATGGGCAGGTGTCCTTAGGCTAACCCCAGGCCATGATTTCATCTACCGTATTTTGCGGTCCATAAGACGCAGGGAGGTCCGGCGCGCCTTATGGAGCACTCGACAGACTGTAGCTTCTGACACAGCTTTTATGACAGAAGCTGCAGTTAGTGACCGCTGAGACAGGTCAGAGGGGGGTGCCCCTGTAGGAGTCTTGGTGCCCCTGTCCTGGTACTGACTGTGCTGATGTGGACCTTCTAGCTACACTGTAATGGATATCCATTGTGAAGTGCTAGGCTTAGCTGAGCACCGCAGAACAGCTTGGACCCCGGAGCTGGATCTGCAGAATAGAGGTGGAGGACACTGGAAGGGGAAGTTCCTGGAAACTGGATCAGGATCACACTGGAAATGGAGAAGACCTGGGAGTTGGATCAGAACTCGCTGAAGCACAAAGAGGGTCCCATGTGAGAGCACACAGGACACAGGGCCTGAAGTCTAAGAGCCAGCCAGCATTTACCAGGGACCCAATCACCTCACACACAGCCCTGCCGCTGGCCTCCTTGTCTTTGGTGCCAGTGGACACTTTGGTGCCAGCCTTCAGAAAATAGCAGCAGTGTTTCTATCTTGTTAGGGCCACAAAAGTACAATATATAATTTTCCAAAGGTGCTTTCTAATATGGATTTGGCCAAAAAAGGCTCCATTGGGAGAGGGTAACGTTCGACACGTTTCTTAGATCCCGTGATCTGCCTCATCGGGAACTGTGGAGAGCGTTTCTACGATCTACCGTCTGACAACAGAGGTTTTAATGAGGAAACATATGATATTCAGTGTCAATCAATATACATACATGACATAAAAGGTTATAAAACTCCTAGACTGACGTACACAACCTTAGAGGCGAGTATCTGACAGATAACACTTCCAAACCCAATTATTTCTCACGGAGGAGACAATACCGTGTTTCCTGAGAAAATAAGACACAGTCTTATATTTTTTTTTGGCTCAAAAAAACACTCTGGGTCTCATTTTTTATTTTTTTATGTACAATCCACACTTATTCATGTACAAAAATATGGTGATCAGGGGTGCCGTACCTTGCTAACCAATCGCTGGCCAGAATGAGGGAAGCGCACTTTCATGATCGATTCCTCACAGGCGGAGTGCATTTGGTATCACTCCGCCTGTGACAGGAGGCGGGGCTATAGAGGAGGCATCAGCTTATGCGGCTCTGCTCCCTCCGCTGCCGCCTTCCTCTAGCGCTGGCTTCGTTGGCACCGCTGATTCTCTCCCGCGGAAGTTCCCCCTTATGCTATCACCGGCCCTCGGAATGGTCACATCTAGGTCTTATTTTCGGGGTAGGTCTTATATTTTAGCAATTCCCAAAAATAGTACTAGGTCTTATTTTCAGGGTAGGTCTTATTTTTGGGGAAACAGGGTAGAGGTCATAGAAAGATCCGGGGTCATCAGAACGGATCGATGTTAAACATCTGAAAGCAGAAGACATGATGAAGACATCAGGATCAATATCATCTCCATGGCAGTCATATGCTCTTAGTTTACACACCTTCACCTGTTGATTTGGGAACCTTTTACTTACATTTAATATAAAACTTTGTTCATTGTCCTATCATCCTCCTAATGCGGCAGATCCATCGAGGGGAACCGACAAATATAGAATATCAATATATAACATTCAGCTGAATTTCTTCAAGTGCAGACATCTCAACTCTCCCGGACGCTCCGGGAGTCCCCCGCTATTAGATAGCGGCTCCCGGCCGCCCGGGAGAGAAACATTTTCTCCCGGAAAGGTTTAATCTGCTCTATCAAGCAGATTAAACCTTTCCCTGCGATCGTTTTTTTTTTCTTTTCTGACATCGGGAGCCGCGGCCGGACCGTCAGTCAGAAAAGAAAAAAAAAAGGCATACGATTGCATAGCTAGATTCCTATTGGCTATTGCACTTTGCAATAGCCAATAGCAAACTAGCTAATGCACCCGCCCACTGCTGCTGTCAATCAGCAGAGGGGGACCTGAATTTTTCTATCAGGTCCTCTTCTGCTGATTGAAAGCAGCAGTGGGCGGGTGCATTACCTAGTTTCCTATTGGCTATTGCAAAGTGCAATAGCCAATAGGAATCTAGCTATGCAATCGTATGCCTTTTTTTTTTTTTTTTCTGACGACTGCAACTGTCAAAATAAAAAAAAAAAAAAAGAAAGCCTGCAGATAGCAAAGAAGCTATTGCTTCCTGTGCTATCTGCCATCATTTCAGGGGGGTGCTCTCTCCCAGCCCCCCCTAACCTCTCCTCCGTGGATGGGGGGGGGGGGGCACCTCCCGGAAATGAGAGGGACACCTCCCTGAAAGTGCTTCTTTCAGGTTGGGATCGCTGCAAGTGGAATTAGAAAAACATATCAACGAATGTTGTATTTGCCCTGCGTGTCCTCAGTGTCCAGATACAAAGTCACAATATGTTTTGTCTGCTCAGGGTGGGGTATTGTTTCCACCTGCCACCATATCTGCAAGTGTGTATTATCAAGGTGTTATGTCATTCTGTTTATATGGCCACATGACCATATTTGGCCAATGATATTGCTCTAATATGGCCATGTAAGCTCAATGATGTCACCACAGCATCTAGATACAAGGTCACAATATGTTTGATCTACTCAAGGTGGAGTATAGTTTCCACCTGCCACCAATATTATTGTAGCGCCGGCCCTACCCCCAAGGGCATGTGGTGAACCCTAAAGGCACGGAGGGCTGACATTTCACTCTCAGGGATGGACCCTTAGCCGGGTTGTGGGATGTAATCAGTAAATTGGGCGCCAGTCACTTTAAGTACTTTTCAATTCTTTTTTATGGAACAGCCAAAACTAGGAGAGAGGGTATAGAGCAGGGGTAGCCAAACTCCGGCCCTCCAGCTGTGGTGAAACTACGTATCCCATGATGCATCTCTCTCCGGGAGTCATGCCTGTGGCTGTGAGAATCTTGCAATGCCTCATGGGATTTGTAGTTCCACCACAGCTGGAGGGCCGGAGTTTGGCTACCCCTGGTATAGAGCTACAGACATCCATGGACAAAATCAGCTCCACACTCACCAATCCCTTCCAGCTTGCACAGTGCAGGAATACTTTAGCTGAACAGAGGATGACACTGTGTAATAGAGCCATACCGGGATAGAAGACATGCTTGAGATTTTTCCAGGTAGACTTGTCCCTGAGGTCCATGTCATCTTGGCCTTCCTGGCAACTCCAGCAGTCATAGGGCCCCTCTGATTCTCCATCCTAGGCTCCTCCTCAGTCCACATCTGGCCTCCTGCAGGCTTTAGGCCTAGTTAGCTTGTCGAACCTCTGGCAGGGTGAAATTGTAATTTTGGTAACTTGCTGCGCACATTCCTGGCAGGTTGTAGACTTGCAGAACACTCGCAGCACAAGTTCTAGGCGACACTTTTTGAATTTGTAGCAAATTTGATCGGCAAGTCCACAGCAAGTGTCCTGCAGGTCCTAGCAAGAGCTCTGCAAGCTCGCCGGTCTGGAGACTTGCTGTAATTGTGCAACAAAATTGTGAAGCTCGGCAAGTCTGCGATAGTTTAGCCAGTCATTTTATAACTTGCAGCTCAATTGCTTGCTATCAGGAACCCTCCCCCAAGCTAGGCCCGGAAGCTGACTGCCCTGAGCACATGGCAATTCCTAAATATTTATGAACTTCTCCAGCATGCACCACTGGCCATCAAACTCCCAGTGATCGGCTGGAGAGACATAAACACCCCCCAATGTTCCCCCATTGGCTTCCCTATCCTTCGGCAGGGTTACAGCCAGGGCTGGTGCTAGACTATTTTGTGCCCTTGTGCCGCCTATGAGCAACCCCACCTCCTCTTACATCACTGGCCAGCGACCTAAGAGCAGGTGGGGCCAGTGATGTAAGAGGAGGTGGGGCCCATCGATAGCAAAGGAGGCGGTGCCCGGGGACGGAACAGGGAATGGCGACCACAGCGACGGACAGCGCTGCCGGTTAAGAGATCTCAGACCCTGCAGAGCCCACTATAGAGGGTCTATGGTGGGCTCTGCAGGGTCACTCTCCAGTGGGCTCTGCAAGTGGCATAACTAGCAATCACGGGGCCCCATACAAAATTTTGCTATGGGGCCCTGTGATTTCTAGTTATGCCCCTGGTGGGAGGGTGCAATAGCCAGCCTGCTATTGGCTTTTGCAATTTGAAAGACGGGGGGGGACACCATGAGAGGGGTGTGAGTGGTCAAGGCTGCGCCCTAAGTGGCTGCCTAGTTTGCCTAGTGGCAGCACCGGCCCTGGTCACAACCTAACTACAGGTAGGTACAGACAACCGCAGAACAGGAGGAATTTCTGATCATGAGTATTTTCTTCACGTCAGCTTAAAGTTTGTATGCACTGATTGGTATCCTTTGGCCCTATGAGGCTATTCGCAATTACAGGAGGTAAATGTTATCACAAAATAGGACATTGGGAATGATTATGAGTTTAAAAGGATGACTTTATCGAAGATGAACGGTAATTCACATGACTGATGGATTCATCAATTTTCGTCCCTCCGTTGATACCCCAATAAACACTCGGACTATTTTACTAGTAGAACTGGGAACAACAGCCCTGATTATAAACTAGGTTATGCATTTTAGATATATTATAAAGGGATATGTGCAAATGATGTATTATCGTGGAATGTACATTAGTTGGGGAATTTGTGGTTAATGGTGATTATTGTTTCGAAAAATCAATAAATATATATTGATCAAAAGAAAAAGAAAAAAACACGTAGAAATGATCAGAGACTACTTCTAGTTCCGGCAACACTAATAGGATTATTCACAAAAGGGTGAAGGGTTTTATGGCAGTGCATGGCAATGCCGCGGTGTAGTATGGCAACATTGGCACCCTGGCCTCTCAGCCAAAGGGGCTGAGAGGGTCTAGAATGTAAACAATGTTATAAGGAAGAGCCCGGCTTTTCAGGTCCTTCCAGGTTTTCCTAAATGTAGCTGGGATCTGGAGCTCTGGAGATCTCTTAAGGTGGCCATACACTTTACAACCATCGCAAGACCTCAGTCTTGCGATGGTTGTAAAGTCTTTAAAAAAAACGTACGATCTGCCTATCTTGGGACAGGCAGATCGTACTCTCGATCACCTCAAGCCCGCCCCCCGGAGGGGCGGGTTTTCGATGACCGCAATGCTGAACGGGCAGTGTGCGCGTGCGCACACCGGCCCGTTCGGCATTTGTCTCCCGAGCACCGTTCTAACCAGCCGAAAATCGTACGATTTTCAGCTGGTTTTCTAGCGTGCTCCTTAGACAAAAGACGTGCGACCGTACAGTAGAAACGTCTTCACACTGCTCGATTCTCATATGATCGCGGGATTTCCCGCGATTCTCGTACGAGAATGGAGCAGTGTATGGGCACCTTTAGAGCTCTGGGTGGGATGAGATCTCCAGTCCTTGGGCCAGGTGTTACCAATGACCAGCCTGGGCTAATCAAGTGGCTGAGAGCAACCTTATTAGAAGCCAGCCCAGTGCTCAGAGGGAGGGTTGTGTTGAAGTTGTGTGTGTTGAGGAAGCACACGGGCACACGCAGACTCAGGTGCGAGCTGGACGCACGTGGAACAGCCGGGGGAGGCTGGGAGAGGTCAGGAAGGTCGGTGACCCAAGGGACGTGTTGGATCCACTGCTGGGAGAGCAGTGTGAGTATCACACAGAGGTGTGCAGATAGTCTCAGCCCTCGTTCACACCTGAATGTTTTGTAGCGCGTTCTACGCTCGACGAACGCTCTACAAAACGCTCAAAAATATAAATCCCATTGTATTCAATGGTCTCGTTCCCACCTTGCTGTATTTCCGCCCGTCCCTAACGCGCTACAAAACGGCCCACGCCTGAAAAGGTCCAGGTACTACTTTGGGCCGTTTTGTTGCGCGTTTCCATTGGGATACAGCCAAGTAGCCTTCGGAAACGCGCGTTTGTCGCGCATATGCAATACGCCTAGGTGTGAACGAGACCTTAGAGCTGAGGAAAGCTACTAAGGACTGCATATGCTATTAAAGACTGTGTATGCTGAAGAAGGCTGATTATTAGAAAGAAGTACATGAAATGTTGGCCATGGTGTGAGCAAAAGACTGTCCTTTATGTTGCTGCTGGAAGCTGTCTTGTGCAACAGGGGAAGTCTACCCTGTTGATGAAAACAGACTTTTTGTGTTTGTCCCTAATAAAGCTGAGTTTTACTTGAATTTCCTGGCTACAGTGAAGTGTCCTTGTTACAGTTTGGAGAAGTGAACAATCTCGGACAAAATAGATGATATCGGAAAAATTCTCCAATTCAGCTCACTTTCCAGTTCAGATATGTTGTCCTAGATTGTTCACTTCTCCGGCCTTCTCCAAACCCTTCACCCTTTTGTGATTAACCCTGTACGAGCCCTCCACTAATCTCTCCGTATGCACTTTATCAGCAGCACTCCCTATGGTTCCCTTATCACAGATAAAGCGCATTGTCAATGTGGCCGCTGTGACTTCAACCTTTCTTAGTAAGGCGGGTGGCTCCCCTAAAAGCTAAAGTCCCCTTATTGGCTCTTCCAAGCCAGCTGACCGAAGTACAATGAACAGGCTACGGTTACTAAGAATTCAGTCTGGTGAACTTCTGCATTCATTTGCCAGGACTGCCAATTTTGGGCCCTTTGGATTTGCTGCAATCCATGGTAGTGGCCATCCCCGTCCCTAAATGGACAGGAAGTTGCACTGTCACTAGTGGCTGGCAGTCCTGTGGCCAATAGAAGAGCTCAGTTTTGCTCCACGCGGATAATATGATGTCCTATTATGTAGAAGTCCTTACAAGTCTTTTGCCTTCAGATAGGACAGGCCCCCTGTGTACAGGTCTACGTCAGAATATGTAATCCAAAAAACGTCCCATCGCACCGCTGACCGGAAACTAACCCTGAGGTCGGGTGGGTGCCGACAGCAGATGCTTCTGCTAGTAACATGAAATAATCACTCGCGCTCCAATTTCATACCAAGTCAATCCCTTTATTGACTACAGTGACGTGTGGTACCTCTTGTGCCGGGTGAGGCATTCCCCAGCATGTCCCGCCCCCCGCCAGCCGAAGCCCCATCTCCTGTCGTATGAAGCCTTGCCCCCAGTCATTCAAAGCCCCACCCCCAATCCATCCCAAGCTAGTGTGAAGGAGACAGGGAGGAGCCTCCCTGTCCCTCACTTTCTCGTCACTGCTGAGGCATCGAGATCGATGGCCTCAGTGGGTTTTTTAAATCTTTTTTTGATTGGACAGCTTGGACCAATGACACTCTGCTATTGGTCCAAGCCATCCACAGAGCTCACGCCTCTTACAAGGAGTAGAAGCTGCGACAGCTCCGGCCTCACTATGTTCGGTTACACAAGCAGTGGGGAAGCCTGCTGCTGTGTAACCTAACTACCTGTCAAAAGCCGGATGCAGCGCTGCCTGTAATTAACATCCAACGCTCCGCCATGACAGGTCACATAGCGGGGGGAGGGGGGCTTTCCCTGCTGTGTAACCTGATAGAAGCCGATCTGAATGGAAAAAAAGCTGACAGCTTTTTCCTCCATAATTCTAGGTGAGGTTCTGCCTCACCTGCACACACATCCCTGATTGACTTTATTGAAGTACATGCAAAAAAGCATAAGACACTATGGGGGTTATTCACAAAGCTGTCGAAGGATCTAGCCGTAGCTTCAGGGATGCCCATCTGTCATTACACACTGAGAACTCGTCAGAGCCGCTTCTGACAGCTGGGTGGAGCCAGCCGTCATCTCACGGCTGGCTCCGGCCACTTGCAGAGAGATCAGCGTCCCTGGTTACCAGGTAACCAGGGATGCTGTTCTATCATTACACTGAGAACCCGTCAGAGCCGCTGTAAAATCACAGCGGCTCCGCCGGGTTCTGTGTGTGATGACAGAAGGCGTTCCTGGTTACCTGGCAACCAGGGTCGCCTTCTGTCATTACACTGCAGCTCCTCAGTACACTGAAACCCCCGGCCGTACCCGCTGTAAAATCACAGCGGCTCTGACGGGTTCTCAGTGTGTAATGACAGATGGGCATCCCTGGTTACCAAAGCCGACTCTGCTAAGCTCTCATCTTAATGACAGAAAATCGTCTGCTGGTTACTAGCTAACCTGCAGACACAGTTCTGTCATTAGGATGAGAGTTTAGCAGAGTCGGCTTTCATATCCCCGCCGGCTCCGACAAGCTCTCATTCTAATGACAGCTGGTCCCGGCCAATAGAAAACATTTCGGCCGAGCTAGCGCCGCAAAATCGTTTTCTATTTTTTTTTAAAAATTTTTTACTTTTTTGACTGTTTTTCTATTCTGCTCGGTATCACCAGAGGTTGAGCGGCCTTCGGCTATTCACTCACTGCTGTTCGGCATCTATAAGAATAGGTCAAGCAGCAGCGAGCAGCCTGCCGGAGGTTCGGCTCAGCCGATCCAGATGTTGAATCGGCTGAGTCGAACTCCTTCTGCACTTCGGGTCGGCCGAACATGATGAGCATGTTTGGCCGACCGGAAGCCACCCGATATACGGCTAAAATCAGCTGTACAAGCCTGAAGTGAATAGTCGAACAGCGTTCTGCTCACTTCACTTCAGTTGTTATGCTGTTTTTGCATGTACGTCAATAAATGTATCCTATTTGCTATTGGAGTGCCGGTGTCCATATTCTGACGCATCATAGAGATAGTGGCCATCCATTGACAACTGTTGAACGCACCTTATCTTGATGGAACAACGGTCAGGAGTACAATGGCTATATAGATGGTAATCTGATTGTAAACAAGTCTTCCCTATCAGCGTCGATGTTCGTAGTGGTGTAGGAGTTTGTGTAGTACTGTTGTGTAGCGGGATCCACCTATTGATCCCATCGGTGGTCGCGTGCTGGTCTGCGTGCATTTCCTGGGTTTCAGCTGTGCAGCACCAGGCCTCCATTAACTCTTTGTTGCCCTGGCTACCTTTGTAGTGGCTCAGGACCCCTGGAATACTATGAACACAGGGCTCTCAAGGCACTCGCGGGCTCGGGCGGATTTTCAGCACATCGCCCCTTCATGGCAGAGCCCACCTCTGAGACCAACCTGTGCCTGGCCTGACCAGTATTGCCGTGATCTCTCCCCACATATATTTCTTTACATTGTTACCGCAGCAGTCCAGCCCACCACAAATTCGCTTCCTGGAGAACCCCCCCATCTTAGGAGGTTGGGGGACAGATCAGTCCACACACAGAGAGCCTTTTGTAACTTTTACTTAAACATCTTATTTTTATGTAGAATATAATACAGGCTCCAAACCTCCCATTCACGGATGACGGCACATTACTTGTTCAAGCACACAGGAATACTTGTGCTAACAGATAGCAGAGAGGAGGTCAGTCAAGGTGTAGCCCAGAGCCAATGGAGGAGAGGTGTAGCCCAGAGCCAATGGAGGAGAGGTGTAGCCCAGAGCCAATGGAGGAGAGGTGTAGCCCAGAGCCAATGGAGGAGAGGTGTAGCCCACAGTCATTGGAGAGGTGTAGCCCAGAGCCAATGGAGAGGTGTAGCCCAGAGCCAATGGAGAGGTATTGCCAAGAGCCAATGGAGAGGTATTGCCAAGAGCCAATGGAGAGGTATTGCCCAGAGCCAATGGAGAGGTATTGCCCAGAGCCAATGGAGAGGTATTGCCCAGAGCCAATGGAGAGGTATTGCCCAGAGCCAATGGAGAGATATTGCCCAGAGCCAATGGAGAGATATTGCCCAGAG
>NW_017309471.1:61340-65801 GCF_000935625.1 Nanorana parkeri
AGAGCCAATGGAGAGGTATTGCCAAGAGCCAATGGAGAGGTATTGCCAAGAGCCAATGGAGAGGTATTGCCAAGAGCCAATGGAGAGGTATTGCCCAGAGCCAATGGAGAGGTATTGCCCAGAGCCAATGGAGAGGTATTGCCCAGAGCCAATGGAGAGGTATTGCCCAGAGCCAATGGAGAGATATTGCCCAGAGCCAATGGAGAGATATTGCCCAGAGTCCTGCATCCTACAGGGATGTGAGTAGTCCCATAAGGTAGTGCTTCTCCTGCCCTCCTGTGCCCCCCACCCCCCTAAGGGGAAGCTGACAGGTATCCACAGTGACTACAGGGTGGTAGGACTGGTCTTGTGCCTTCCCATGGACCAGCCTTCTGTAAATACCTCTATATGGCTCTTCCTGAATCATAGAGCTCCCTCAGGACAGAGCAACCTTTCACTCTACAGTGACTCCCTCAGCCACTCACTATTGCCTATGGGGACATCTAGTGGCAGATTGGCATACTGCAATCCTCAATCCACTCCCCTACAGTACTATTACCTCCCATTTATACACAATGGGGGGAATTGATCAAAAATACCAATCAGCATCTCTGTTCAGTGTGCTCAGGTAAGATTTGAAAATGAGAGAGAGAGGCTGATTGGTTGCCATGCACAGGTGCTCCACATTTAGTCTGCTTCAGAATTGATCAATTCCTCCCAATCTGTGCTGCAGAACTTAATTAGAGGTCCATTTGCACCGGCAGCTCTCTCTTAGTTCCCCTGCAATTGCTGTTGATCCTGCCACTGAGGTCCATATCATGCAGTTTCCTGTGATGGGATGGCAACAATATTACACAGCTCCTAAACCCGTAGCCGAGTTGTCTCCCTCATGTAGGGGGCGTGGCTATCTGCATTGTCACTGCTGATTTAGGAGCCTGTAATTTGTCAATCAGCACCTAGCCACACCTAGTCCCGCCCACTGCTTTCTGGATTGACAGCACTGCCCCTGCTGCTTGAAACCCTCCCACTGAGAGCTGCAGTGTCTGGGAGGGGGTAGGGGTGAGACATAAATAATGGAAGATTTGGCTCAGTCAGGGAAGGTAAAGGAAGTTTTGGTGACTTTACGATGTTTGTGGATCGCATTGTAATTGGATTTAGGGTTTGTTTAGGTTGTCATACAGAAGTCTTTAGTTGTAAATCTCCCGAACACACAAACAGGCCCATACTATGCCTGACCCGACCGAGTTAAACCTTCACCCTCAGAGGAGTAACTAAGAATGTGTATAGTCAAACTAATTAGTAATGTACCTTCCATACCAGGGTCAGAGAAAAGAATAGGTTGAGATTCAGGAATGTGCAACAATATAACCCAAATCACAAGCCCAGAACTAAAAAATATTATTATTATTATTATTACACAGGATTTAGCGCCAACAGTGTGCGCAGCGCTGTACAATATAAGGAAAACATTACAATCACAATACCATTCAAGACAAGATGGTAAGGAGGGCCACGCCCCTGAGGGCTTAGAATCTAAAAGAGGAGGGGCCAGTGATACAGGAGGAGGGAGCTGTGGGGGGATGAATTGTTTGAGATCGTGATGGTATGAACGCCAATGCTAGAATTCTGGCAAACAAACTAGAGGAGCTGGAACTTATGCTACTCGAAGAGGAGTACGGTATAAGGGGAATAACGGAAACTTGGCTGGACCGCTCGCATGGCAGGGCAACCAATGTACAAGGGTGCAATATGTGCAGGAGGGGCAGGGTGGGGAGGAGGGGGGAGGGGTATGAATGTACGTGAAAATCAATTTTACTGCGCACTTAAGGGATGACCTCATGACAGAAAATTGCGATGAAGTGGAGTCTTTGTGGCTAGAACTGGATAAGACTAATTCCAGTTGTAAACTGATTATGGGTGTGTGTCACAAACCCCCGAACATAAGAGAGGAGGAGGAGGCTCACCTACATTCCCACATAGAAATCACTGGGAAGCAGGAAATGTTGTTATAATGGGTGACTTCAATTATCCGGACATTGATTGGTCACATGGGAGAACTATGAGGGGGGAGGGGCTTTTCACTCACCTCATAGTTCTAGCCGACCTGTGACAATGAGACTGTCACAGGTCGGCTCAGTAGATCGGGAGGTGAGCGAACACATACCGGCGTTCGCTCACCTCTCGATCCTATCACTGCTCTCTGCCATGACAGCGGAGGGACTGGATTCCCCGCTCCGATCCGCCAGCGCTCACGCAGCTGGGCGGATCCAGACATAATTGTCGGGATCCGCTTCAGCTGCGGCATCTCAGTATACCGCGAGCTACAGCTCCCTATATACTGAGCCTAGGCAGCGGTGTATTTACGTTTTGTGCTGCCCTAGGCAAGGGCCCCCCGACGGAACGGACAGACCATGCAGCGCTTCTCCTTCTCCAACAGCACCCCCCACGGACGGACCTTGCGCTTCTCAAACAGCACCAACCCCCCCACGGACGGACCTTGCGCTTCGCGGACAGCACCACCCCGGGAATGTCCTTGCGCTTCTCTACGACAGCATCCGCCACCCCCCGGACTGACTCACCGTAAATCAACGCCGCCCGCCGTCCACTCTCCAGACCGACGTCCGCGTCATCCCATCAGTGCCGCTCTCAGCGAATCTGCCGCTCCAGGCAAACGCCTTGTTTGCCTCGCGGCAGATACGCCCCTGAGCCTAGGGTGACAGGAGGACGATAGTTTGTGTCCCCCGTTACCCTGAGGAGAACTATGGGGAAAAGCCCTGACCCTATAGTTCTTCTTTAACCGCTTCAAGACCAGGTGTTACACCCCCTACCTGGCCAGGCCATTTTTCAGTGTTCAGCGCTGCGGTACTTTGACTGACATTTATTCCGTCATGCAACGCTGTACTGAAATGAATTTTATACCATTTTTTGGGGACAGATAAGAGCTTCCCTTTGGTGGTATTTAATCACCACTCGGGGGGTTTTATTTTTTACTATAATTAGGAAAAATTACTGAAAATTTTTTTTTTTTTACATTATGTTAGGAAATATTTATTATTACCCAGTTTTTTTGTCAAATATAAAAAAAGTCTCCAGCCGCGCACCCCCAAGCGTAAGGCTCTGTGCCTTGTGAGCCCAGTTTGACAGTCAGCAGAGGAGCTGACCTTAAAGGAGAACTATGGGGTTAGGGATTTTCCCCATAGTTCTCCTAAGGTCCACGGGAGGACACAAACTAGCGTCCTCCCGTCACCCAAAGCTCAGTATATTAGGGAGCTACAGCTCGCGGTATACTGAGACGCCGCAGCCAGAGTGGATCCCGACATTACTGTCTGGATCCGCCCAGCTGCGTGAGTGACAGCTGGCTCTGCCTATCTAGAGGCAGAGCCAGCTGTACCCGCCCCCTCCCCCGTCCGTTCCGCCAGACAGCGCTGGAGGATCGGAGCGGGGAGGGGGGAATCCCTGCAGGGAGGCGTGAGTGACAGTCACGGCTCTCTGCACGGATAGATCGAGAGGTGAGCGAGCGCCGGTATGTGTTCTCTCACTTCCCGATCTATTGAGCCGACCTGTGACAGTTTCATTGTCACACGTCGGCTAGAACTATGAGGTGAGCGATTTTCGCCTCATACTTCTCCTTTAAGGAGAAAGTTCTCTCTCAGGTCCTCCTCAGCTGATGGACAGCAGGCAGTGGAGGGGTGCAATAGCCACCCTGCTATAGCTAATAGCTGGCTAGCGATTGCACATTGTTGTAAAATGTGTATAATTAACATTGGCCAGTACTAGAGCAGCTGTAATCACTATAAACAGAAACCTGTATCACCAAAAATCACTATTCAATATTGTGCCCACACACCTTACAATGATCTGAAGATTTTCTGTGGTAAGATGGAAAAAGTGCAACAGATTGGCCCAGGTGGAGATTACTCCATGCATACAGGTAAGGCTGGGCACACACCTTACAACCATTGTATGACTCTTGTCTTGCGATGGTTGTAAGGTACTTTAAAAAAAAACGTACGATCTGCTCATCTTGGACAGGCAGATCGTACTTGCGATTATTGCAAGCCACGCCCCCTGAGGGGCGGGCTTCCGATGACCCCAATGCCGAATGGGCAGTGTGCGCTTGCGCACACCGGCCCGTCCGGCTTTTATCTCACGAACATGCTACACACCCGCCGAACATCATACGATGCTCGGCGGGTTTTCAAACATGTCCGTAAGTTTAAAGTCATGCGACCGTACAGTAGTAGAGGTCGCACGGCTTCCACACACCTTACGATAATCGTACGATCGCGGGATTTCCCGCAATTATCTTCGATTATCGCAAGGTGTGTGGGGACCTTAAGCATAGATGGAGGAATCTGTTGCACCTTTTCCATCTGACCACAGAAAGTCTGCAGATAAATTGTAAGGTGTGTGGGCAGCTTCACTAATATCAACATAGCGATTAGCAGTGGCGGAACTACCGCCGGTGCAGGCGGTGCGGAC
>NW_017309472.1:0-4434 GCF_000935625.1 Nanorana parkeri
TTAATATTCTTCTTATTTTTTACTTTTTAATCACTTTTTTAAATTTTTTTAAATTAATTATTATTTCTTATTTTTTAATTTGTATTTATTATTTTTTTATCAATGTTTTTTTCACTTAACTTTATTGCTATCACACAGGAGAAAACAAGCCCCTGTGTGATAGCAATTGGAGGTGACAGGTTGTCTTTATTGACCCCGTCACCTCCAATACAAGAGCTCCAGCACAGTACTGTGCTGGAACTCCTGTGACAGGTGAGAGGGGAAGAGCGCAGCTCTCCCCTCTCACTGTGGACAGGGAGCAATTCCGGGCGTCGGGGGACTCTACGGCGCTGCCGCCCCCTCTGCTACGTGCCTCGAGGCCGGGCCTCGGTGGCATTGTGGAGAATCCGGGCCTGGACGTAGCAGCTGAATCTGACTGTAGAACCACAGGCACATCCTGCATTGGTACAGCATCCAGTAGCTCCCAAATCAAGAGAAGTAATGCAAACTGACCACACTAGGATGGATCTGCTTCCGTGCCTAGCGCGGTCAGTCTGAAATAGAAACCATGGGGAGCTAGCGGGATCACCAGGTATTTAGCAAAAACATAGGCAATAAAAAAAAAAAGTTACAGGCTACATTTAGTAGGAAGTAAATGTATAACACAACACCTATATGGAATATTATATTTTGGGGTAACAAACACTTTAAGAGTATACCGACTTGGAAATTTCTACTTACTTTCAAAAGTCAACAGCTAAGCCCTCATATCCATAACCATTTCCCTGGTCGCTGAAGCGTGACATCACGGACGTCACCGGACTCCTCCCCCCTTCCCTTCGTTCCCTTTAGTCATAGACGATATCACGTCCTCTGCCTGCATTGGAGTTGTATGGGGAGGGTTCCCTCTGGTGGTCATAGATGATATCACGTCCTCTACCTGCATTGGAATTGTATGGGGAGGGTTCCCTCTGGTGGTCATAGACGATATCACGTCCTCTGCCTGCATTGGAGTTGTATGGGGAGGGTTCCCTCTGGTGGTCATAGATGATATCACGTCCTCTACCTGCATTGGAATTGTATGGGGAGGGTTCCCTCTGGTGGCCATAGACGATATCACGCCCTCTGCCTGCAGTGGAATTGTATGGGGAGGGTTCCCTCTGGTGGTCATAGATGATATCACGTGCTCTGCCTGTATTGGGATTGTATGGGGAGAGTTCCCTCTGGTGGACACTCATGTAATTGCAGCTCTGACAGCAGAATGCAGATTCACAATGGTAAGAGGCGGACCAATTAAAGTGACCCTGAAAAGTGTCAGGTGACAACCTTATAGTTATTCTGAGTTGGTCTTCAGATTGATCATTGTGTGGAGCCCTGGTGGGTTCCTAGGCCCAGGCCTTATACAGATCATCGGGGTCACTCCAAGCTGAGATGTAGCCCCATTCCTGCACTTCTGTATTTTAGCACCATTGCGCCGTTTGCTCACTGATTGCTTACACTTGTTCTGAAATAACCTGTAAACCCGAACACTAAAATCTCCTACCAGCTTTAACATGTCATTTAAAAAGCTGTTTCCGTATTTTTATGTTCATTATTTCTCATTTCAATATTTCCCGGTGATCCTGCCATGGAGGACTTCCTGTTTGAGGGTGACAACGCTCTATCCCTGTCTCCTGCTTGTTCTCCTACGTTGTCACCCCATTACATATGGCTATTTCAGCACACATTACACCGACATGATCCACTAATGTCACCGTCAGGAAACCCCGCCCTGAGTAATGCCGTGCAGCCATCGCTGGAGCACTGACCTAGTTGGTGCTGAAACTGCCGAAAGCTCCCCCTCCCTCCATTACCGTGACCTACCAGTTCCCAAATATCGTTGCTGAAAGTAATGCAAAATGCTTTAATAAGAGGCAAAACCGCCATTCCGATAAAAAAAAGGACAAAGCCTTTTATAAGACGCCGACAATAAAATGATCACTGCTTGAAGATTGAACCACGGTGTGCTGGTGACGACGTACTTTACAATTCATTCTACGGCTGTCATCGTCCTTCGCAGTGTAGCTTCTGATTGGCTGCATGGGGCAATACAGACAGTTCATAGTCTAGAGGAAGGGCCGGCAACCTCTTCCACACGGCGGGTTGTATTTATGAAACGTTTGCAGAGCCGTTCGTACTGCGAGAAATCCGACTTGTAGATTCGCACCTCGTTGCGGCCACTAGAGGGAGCCGAGGAGATCGGCCAGAACGAGGTGTGAATGGAAAACGCAGAACGAGCGGCTGTGCGAATGTTTCATCATCACACCCCTGACGTGTCCATGGACACCAGACAACCGGCGGGCCAGCAGACAACAACACATTGTGGCCACAGATTGTGTTCGGTTATGCTGCTGATGGCAAGTTGTTATATAATAATAATGAATCAAACATCAGCAGAGCGACTACAAGCACAAATATTCATTGACTGATGTACACACATGTTCAGCCCCAATGCATGCACTTCAGACCTCAGATCAGCCCTAATGCATGCACTTCAGACCTGAGATCAGCCCCAATGCATGCATGTCTGACCTGAGATCAGCTCCAATGCATGCAATTCAGACCTGAGATCAGCCCCAATGCATGCACTTCAGACCGGAGATCAGACCCAATGCATGCACGTCTGACCTGAGATCAGCCCCAATGCATGCACTTCTGACCGGAGATCAACCCCAATGCATGCACTTCAGAACGCAGATCAGCCCCAATGCATGCACTTCAGACCTGAGATCAGCCCCAATGCATGCACTTCTGACCGGAGATCAGCCCCAATGCATGCATGTCTGACCTGAGATCAGCTCCAATGCATGCACTTCAGACCTGAGATCAGCCCCAATGCATGCACTTCAGACCTGAGATCAGCCCCAATGCATGCACTTCTGACCGGAGATCAGCCCCAATGCATGCCCTTCTGACCGGAGAGCAGCCCCAATGCATGCCCTGCAGACCGGAGATCAGCCTCAAGTTTACGAGTCTGGGAACTGCAATGATCCCAGAAACATAAAACGTCCTAATAATAGATATCAGAGGAATAGAATATAATCAACGAAAACCTAACAATCAGCAATGACGAGAATCATCATCACACATTGTAATATTATAATAGCGACATAATAATAATAATAATAATAATAATAATGGAGGAAGAAGATGAATCATCATTATTGGTTTTCTATATCCGTCATTAGGACAAATTTTATGATTTTGTTTTTCGATTTTCTGTGTTTATGACTTTATTTGATTTCCGGTCCTGATGAAGGGGAGTTTGGAGACCCCGAAACATGCTGGCTTCTTTTCATGTCATATATAATAAAAAAAAAGCAATCACCCGGAGAAATGCCTCACAGACATCCCTGGAGTGCATGGAGACAGGAAACTGCACTGATGGATCTCTTTCTACACTGATAAGAACTTTTCCCACACTGAAGGGATCTCTTCCCACACTGATGGGATCTCTTCCCACACTGATGGGATCTCTTCCCACACTGATGGATCTCTTCCCGCACTGATGGATCTCTTCCCGCACTGATAGAACTCTTCCCACATTGATGGATCTCTTCACGCACTGATAGAACTCTTCCCACACTGATGGATCTCTTCCCGCACTGATAGAACTCTTCCCGCACTGATAGAACTCTTCCCACACTGATGGATCTCTTCCCGCACTGATAGAACTCTTCCCACATTGATGGATCTCTTCCCGCACTGATGGATCTCTTCCCACACTGATGGATCTCTTCCCGCACTGATGGATCTCTTCCCGCACTGATGGATCTCTTCCCGCACTGATGGATCTCTTCCCGCACTGATGGGATCTCTTCCCACACTGATAGAACTCTTCCCACACTGATGGATCTCTTCCCGCACTGATATAACTCTTCCCACACTGATGGATCTCTTCCCGCACTGATGGGATTTCTTCCCGCACGGATGTGTCTCTTCCCACACTGATGGGATCTCTTCCCGCACTGATAGAACTCTTCCTGCACTGATGCGATAGATTCCTGCACTGATAGAACTCTCCCCACATTGATGGATCTCTTCTCGCACTGATAGAACTCTTCCCACACTGATGGATCTCTTCCCGCACTGATAGAACTCTTCCCACATTGATGGATCTCTTCCCGCACTGATGGATCTCTTCCCACACTGATGGATCTCTTCCCACACTGATGGATCTCTTTCTACACTGATAAGAACTTTTCCCACACTGATGGATCTCTTACCACACTGATGGGATCTCTTCCCGCACTGATAGAACTCTTCCCACATTGATGGATCTCTTCCCACACTGATAGAACTCTTCCCACACTGATGGATCTCTTCCCGCACTGATAGAACTCTTCCCACACTGATGGATCTCTTCCCGCACTGATAGAACTCTTCCCACATTGATGGATCTCTTCCCACACTGAT
>NW_017309472.1:6419-12862 GCF_000935625.1 Nanorana parkeri
ATCTGCCTGTGATCCCCAATGCTAGATTTCATTCTACAGCCTGAGGAAGGGACCCCGAGTGGCCCCGAAACGTTGCAATGTGACAAGATGTGTGCCATCAATAAAATGATCACTGCTTGAAGATTGAACCACGGTGTGCTGGTGACGACGTACTTTACAATTCATTCTACGGCTGTCATCGTCCTTCGCAGTGTAGCTTCTGATTGGCTGCATGGGGCAATACAGACAGTTCATAGTCTAGAGGAAGGGCCGGCAACCTCTTCCACACGGCGGGTTGTATTTATGAAACGTTTGCAGAGCCGTTCGTACTGCGAGAAATCCGACTTGTAGATTCGCACCTCGTTGCGGCCACTAGAGGGAGCCGAGGAGATCGGCCAGAACGAGGTGTGAATGGAAAACGCAGAACGAGCGGCTGTGCGAATGTTTCATCATCACACCCCTGACGTGTCCATGGACACCAGACAACCGGCGGGCCAGCAGACAACAACACATTGTGGCCACAGATTGTGTTCGGTTATGCTGCTGATGGCAAGTTGTTATATAATAATAATGAATCAAACATCAGCAGAGCGACTACAAGCACAAATATTCATTGACTGATGTACACACATGTTCAGCCCCAATGCATGCACTTCAGACCTCAGATCAGCCCTAATGCATGCACTTCAGACCTGAGATCAGCCCCAATGCATGCATGTCTGACCTGAGATCAGCTCCAATGCATGCAATTCAGACCTGAGATCAGCCCCAATGCATGCACTTCAGACCGGAGATCAGACCCAATGCATGCACGTCTGACCTGAGATCAGCCCCAATGCATGCACTTCTGACCGGAGATCAACCCCAATGCATGCACTTCAGAACGCAGATCAGCCCCAATGCATGCACTTCAGACCTGAGATCAGCCCCAATGCATGCACTTCTGACCGGAGATCAGCCCCAATGCATGCATGTCTGACCTGAGATCAGCTCCAATGCATGCAATTCAGACCTGAGATCAGCCCCAATGCATGCACTTCAGACCGGAGATCAGACCCAATGCATGCACGTCTGACCTGAGATCAGCCCCAATGCATGCACTTCTGACCGGAGATCAACCCCAATGCATGCACTTCAGAACGCAGATCAGCCCCAATGCATGCACTTCAGACCTGAGATCAGCCCCAATGCATGCACTTCTGACCGGAGATCAGCCCCAATGCATGCATGTCTGACCTGAGATCAGCTCCAATGCATGCACTTCAGACCTGAGATCAGCCCCAATGCATGCACTTCAGACCTGAGATCAGCCCCAATGCATGCACTTCTGACCGGAGATCAGCCCCAATGCATGCCCTTCTGACCGGAGAGCAGCCCCAATGCATGCCCTGCAGACCGGAGATCAGCCTCAAGTTTACGAGTCTGGGAACTGCAATGATCCCAGAAACATAAAACGTCCTAATAATAGATATCAGAGGAATAGAATATAATCAACGAAAACCTAACAATCAGCAATGACGAGAATCATCATCACACATTGTAATATTATAATAGCGACATAATAATAATAATAATAATAATAATAATGGAGGGAGAAGATGAATCATCATTATTGGTTTTCTATATCCGTCATTAGGACAAATTTTATGATTTTGTTTTTCGATTTTCTGTGTTTATGACTTTATTTGATTTCCGGTCCTGATGAAGGGGAGTTTGGAGACCCCGAAACATGCTGGCTTCTTTTCATGTCATATATAATAAAAAAAAAGCAATCACCCGGAGAAATGCCTCACAGACATCCCTGGAGTGCATGGAGACAGGAAACTGCACTGATGGATCTCTTTCTACACTGATAAGAACTTTTCCCACACTGAAGGGATCTCTTCCCACACTGATGGGATCTCTTCCCACACTGATGGGATCTCTTCCCACACTGATGGATCTCTTCCCGCACTGATGGGATTTCTTCCCGCACGGATGTGTCTCTTCCCACACTGATGGGATCTCTTCCCGCACTGATAGAACTCTTCCTGCACTGATGCGATAGATTCCTGCACTGATAGAACTCTCCCCACATTGATGGATCTCTTCTCGCACTGATAGAACTCTTCCCACACTGATGGATCTCTTCCCGCACTGATAGAACTCTTCCCACATTGATGGATCTCTTCCCGCACTGATGGATCTCTTCCCACACTGATGGATCTCTTCCCGCACTGATGGATCTCTTTCCGCACTGATGGATCTCTTCCCGCACTGATGGATCTCTTCCCGCACTGATGGGATCTCTTCCCACACTGATAGAACTCTTCCCACACTGATGGATCTCTTCCCACACTGATGGGATCTCTTCCGGCACTGATAGAACTCTTCCCACACTGATGGGATCTCCTCCGGCACTGATAGAACTCTTCCTGCACTGATGGGATCGATTCCCGCACTGATAGAACTCTTCCCACACTGATGGATCTCTTCCAGCCCATGCGTCCTTGCACTCGCCCCCTCCTTATATCAACCTGTAGAATTGGGAGACTCCCAGTGCAGCGGATTCCAGTTCAGAACTGGGAATTGTTCGTTTCAGGTGACTGGGAGAGCCGAGGCTAAGCAGATAATTAGGCCGGTCTCAGGATTACAGAGGATTAGACAGATGCTGTCACTGGGACAATAGCGGCGAGGTGACACGCTGTCTCTGCGCTCTCTTCACCCACCATGGGGAACTCCAGCACCCAGCCTGGCCCCGGGGCCCCCAGGATGATGGAGGTTATACTCCTGTTGGCTCTCTTCCTATATGGGATCCCGGCGCTGGAGTTTCCGGTGTATCGGATGCAGCAATACAGCCTGGAGGGACACACACACGGTGAGTGGATGGGATCAGGATGTGACCCAATGACCGGAATATGACTCCCCCCCCCCACCTGCACTGACCCGGGGTGACAGGTCCTCGCCGGGCGATATCTCTGATGAGAGTCAATGTAACAAATCTGAGATAAGTTACATTGTAATGTGAACGGAGCGCTCGGAGCGTTCACAATGAAGAGGCCCCATTGTAAAGATCAACATTAATGATTAAAGTCAAAACCTGACTCCGCCCACTGCAGAAAAAATAGAAGTTATAGCCGTTATATTCCCATTTTCTGGCGTATCTCCTCTACCTCATCGCCCTCTTCCCCCTCGGGGGCTGACCAGCTGATGCTGCACTCATTTCCATTTCTTTGCCATGGCAGAGGGGGCGGGATCATTGTGAGGCCGAGGTAATGATTGGCTGGCTGTGTGTGAGTGTGATTGGATAATGGTTTGGCCCAGTGAGGCTGTTGTATGAATGGTTTGGCCCAGTGAGGCTGTTGTATGAATGGTTTGGCCCAGTGAGGCTGTTGTATGAATGGTTTGGTCCAATGAGACAGTTGTAAGAATGATATGGTCCAGTAACACAGTTGTATGAAAGGTTTGGTCCAGTGAGGCTGTTGAATGAATGGTTTGGTCCAATGAGACAGTTGTAAGAATGATATGGTTCAGTAACACAGTTGTATGAATGGTTTGGTCCAGTGAGGCAGCTGTATGAATGGGATGATCCAGTGATGTAATTGTATGAATGGTTTGGTCCAGTGAGCCAGTTGTATGAATGGTTTGGTCCAGTAACACAGTTGTATGAATGGTTTGGTCCAGTGAGGCAGCTAGTTGTAGTGATGGTATGTCCCAGTGAGGGTGTTGTATGAATGGTTTGGCACAGTGAGTCTGTTGTATGAATGGTTTGGCCCAGTGAGGCTGTTGTATGAATGGTTTGGTCCAATGAGACAGTTGTAAGAATGATATGGTCCAGTAACACAGTTGTATGAAAGGTTTGGTCCAGTGAGGCTGTTGAATGAATGGTTTGGTCCAATGAGACAGTTGTAAGAATGATATGGTTCAGTAACACAGTTGTATGAATGGTTTGGTCCAGTGAGGCAGCTGTATGAATGGGATGATCCAGTGATGTAATTGTATGAATGGTTTGGTCCAGTGAGCCAGTTGTATGAATGGTTTGGTCCAATTGTATGAATAGTATGGTCCAGTGAGACAGTTGTATTATTGGGATGGTCCATTGGGTGACTCTGATAGAATTTTGGAAACTCTCTGCAGGTTGTAGGTCGGTCCAGGTGAACGCAGAGAGCCGAACACTGGAGGTGGAGATACTGACCAGGCGCTGTGTGCTCATGAGAATCACAGAGTTCTCCGTGGAGAGGTGGAGCCGGGTCCTTGCCCAGATGGGGGGGGGGACATTAGAGTGTAAGCTCCTCTGTACAGAGACTGATGTGACTGTGGGGGGAGGGGACATTAGAGTGTCAGCTCCTCTGTACAGAGACTGATGTGACTGGCTCAGTGTTCTCTGTACAGCACTGCGGTATATGTCAGAGCTACAGAAGCAATTATGTTCTCTCAGGCCACGCCTCCCAGATGTACTGACCAAGTGTGTGTCCCCCGCAGGAATTTGTGGAGCGGGAGATGGAAATCCTCCGGAACGAGACGCTATTTCCGGTCTATTTTGCGGTGGAGAATAAGGAACTCCTGGACATGTATGAAGACACGAGGTCCGTGTCTCTGTCTCTGACATCCGCCTCGGCCTGGGAAGGTGAGTGTTACATTACCGTCACCATCATTCAAGGAGAACAACAGCGACTGGCTAAAAAAATCCAACCCAAACAACCGAGAGCCATTAATCGGGGATATCTTTCCGTTTGTCACGTAGTATTCCGGCATCACAAAATGGCCGGGGGGCTAATTATTTATTTATTTTGGGTGGAATCTCGGTCATAAAGGGTTTCAGTTCTCAGCACACAAGAGTTTGGCTGCAACCACTTATACATGAATACGTTTTTAATGTGTCTGTAGCACTTATTATTATTATGATATATTTATATATTATTATTAGAGGTGCACCGAAATGAAATTGAAATGAAAAATGTTTTTTATTCTAACTTTTCCAAATTTTTTTAAATATTTTATTTTTAATTATTTTTTATACACACAAAGTCCTCTGAGACACACAGAGTCCTCAGAGACACAGAGAGTCTTTAGAGACACACAAAGTCCTCAGAGACACACAAAGTGCTCAGAGACACACAGAGTCCTCAGAGACACACAGAGTCTTTAGAGACACACAAAGTCCTCAGAGACACACAGAGTCCTCAGAGACACACAGAGTCTTTAGAGACACACAAAGTCCTCAGAGACACACAGAGTCCTCAGAGACACACAGAGTCTTTAGAGACACACAAAGTCCTCAGAGACACACAGAGTCCTCAGAGACACACAGAGTCTTTAGAGACACACAAAGTCCTCAGAGACACACAGAGTCCTCAGAGACACACAGAGTCTTTAGAGACACACAAAGTCCTCAGAGACACACAGAGTCCTCAGAGACACACAGAGTCTTTAGAGACACACAAAGTCCTCAGAGACACACAGAGTCCTCAGAGACACACAGAGTCTTTAGAGACACACAAAGTCCTCAGAGACACACAGAGTCCTCAGAGACACACAGAGTCTTTAGAGACACACAAAGTCCTCAGAGACACACAGAGTCCTCAGAGACACACAGAGTCTTTAGAGACACACAAAGTCCTCAGAGACACACAGAGTCCTCAGAGACACACAGAGTCCTCAGAGACACACAGAGTCCTCAGACGCACACAAAGTCCTCAATCTCTTTTTCTGTATCCCCTGTTATCAGTGAATAGGAATCCTCTATACTGAGTGGTCTTGATCATTCATAACATGAGGACAGAGTGTGTTTACTATAACTACAATTATGAATGAACAGGAAGTGATCTAGGATGTGATGTAGATCACTTCCCATTCATTCATAATTGAGGATATAATAACCATACCATGTCCTCAATTATCTACAAACACTCAGCGATCACTGATCACCGACTGCTTGTACCGCTCTCCATCCTGACACGCTGTCACAGGAGGCTAAGCGAGCGGTGGGGGGAGGAGAGCTCCGCCTCCTGTGACATCGCTGGCTGTCTCCGCCCACACACTGCTCTCCCAACCTGTGATAGGCGGCTGAGCGCTGTGGGAGTGGACAGTCGCCGTCCGATCACTGCGTTCTCTTTCTGCAGCACTCGGCCGCCTGTGACAGTTTCTCTCCTCCCCGCTGGGACACAGAGCAGCGCCCAGCGGGGAGCAGAGAAAGCACGGATGCGCCGCTGTTTCGGCCACAAAACGGCACTTTTCGGCAATTTGCCAAAAGTGCCATTTTCGGCCGATATATCGGTGCATCCCTATTTATTGTTCAGTCTTTCAGCTGAGCAATAGTCAATGTTACACAATGGACATCAATGGAGTATGAAATTGCAGTCCATTTTTAGGTCCGACCTTGGTGCCAATGAACCCTAATTCTTATTACATTTACCCAACATTATTTCTTACTTGTCAGGAGTGGGGTGGTTGTGGTGGGGAGGGGGGTGACAACATTGCTGGGG
>NW_017309472.1:14194-23642 GCF_000935625.1 Nanorana parkeri
TGTGTGTGGGAAGGGGGGGGGGAGGCTACAGGACATTTGGCCTCTCTGTAAGATGGGGAAGTATGATTCCAGACCACATACAGCATACTCCATGTTTCTTGGTTGGCTCCCATCCAGAGTGGTGGAGATGGTCATGTCAGGACTTGTGTGTTGAGGCGTCAGAATTGCTTCTCTTCCCCCATACAAGTCAATGAGAATGCAAAAGCAGCTTGAAGCAAGTTGATGCAGCTCAGAAGGTCGGCTGCAGATATTAGAATACTGAATGTTCTCAGGAACATCGGCAACTGATGTCAAAACCAAACGACACTTCTTCGTAGGCCGAAGCCCGCCAACACAGGTCCTACCGTGCCGTGCCAAGCTGTCCAATGATAGGTCATCTCTGGGAATATTCAGGATTATAATTCTTTTGTTTCGTAGTCTTGTTCGGGATGGTGATGGGAAGCGGCTTCCAGATGACGACCAACGAGGTACAGAGCAAACCCATCGTGCACCCCGTCATCGTCACCCTGGAGGTACGTGGCCCCTGCTGTGTATTAGTCTATGGGAGATGTCAACGTGCCCATTTAATTCTAGGGCCACATTAATATCCGTTATTATGAATTGCGCAGGGACAGCTGACGGGACGCGGCGGGGATGTTGCCGAACTGCCTTCAGTCGTGATTGTTGCCCATTATGATTCGTTTGGAGCTGCTCCGGTAAGTGACCGACTAGATAACAACATATCTCCTCCTGTGAGGTGGACAAAATGAATGGCATGTATGATGCAGACATACATGCCATGCTACAGTGTTCTCCCTCACGCCTCCCCAGGCAGCTACATTAAAAGGTTATGGGGTAGAGGAGCTGGATCAGCACAGGGAGTAATTAGACACCCACAGAAGAGGAGGGGTCTTGATGTGCACAGAGGGAGGAGGATCTCTTGCTCATTGTGTCTAGTTGATGGATAACACAAGGTCATATTTTATTCCACGGTCCCATGATCCTCCTCCACATTAGTTCTGATTGTGATGACCGGTCTGCTAAAGCTGTCCTTTTTACATCCGGTCTTGTTGCCGCCCTTTTTACTGACATCATCAGGCCTGGTCTGTAACAGTGCAGGGTCAGCAGCCCCATAATCAGGATTAGACATGGCCACGGGTAGGAGTGCCCGCTCACATTTCAGTGCCCAAGAGAAGAGGACCGGGCCACCAGCCGTGGTGAGACCTCTATGTAGGGAACGTTAGTCTGTGTCATTCTAGCCACTAGAAAATATGATCATTAGATCCCTCAGCAGAGGTAGGGGGAGACGTTATTATTATTACTTCCCTGTCCAGAGTCCGGCTTAGCACGCCCATATGACTCCATTGGAAAGTAAGGCCGAAAGTCTCAAAAAACACGGCTTTACCTCTCACCTCAACCTGGACTCTGGTCACATGACCAATGGCATTGGTCACCTGGTCTCTGCTAAAGCTGAAGATCACTGTTCAGGAAAAGCTTCCAATGGTCCAGCTCACATGTCAATCAACCTTGGGTAGAGACCATGTGACCCATGCCTATCATATGACTCATTGCTGGAGTATGACATTCACATGATGTAAGGCCATAGCTGGGAGTTCGCGCTAGGGTTGCCACCTGTCCAGGATTTACCCGGACAGTTCGGGTTTTGAATGCTGTGTCCGGGTTTCATGGTTGCAGAAACCCGGACACAAGATGTTAGGCAGACAGGGGCAACCAAAATTAAGAAAGGGGCTACTAGAGTGTTCGGGTTTCGCTTGAAGAAAAGGTGGCAACCCTAGTTCGCGCGCTACTGCACATATGCAGGTCCCAGTCTTCCAGGCAGCCGGAAAACATACGCTAATGCACATGCGCACGCAATGGAACGTACGTACGAACGTGGCGCACAGGAAGTGACACGTCTCTCCCTAATGGATGGCCCTATTTAAACTGGCTTGCTCAATGGGCCAGTGCTAAACGGTCTTTCAGTTTGTGTTCCTGTGTTTACTGTCAGTTTGATCTCCTGTTGCCTTGACCCGGATTTCCTTGTTTCCTGGATTCGCTTCTGTCTTTTCCCCTGGTACCGTGCTGACCATCTGGCTTTGACCCCTGGCTTTTTTGACTTCGCTCCAATTTCCTGCAGCAAACCACCTCTCAGCTGAATGCCAGTCTGCTCATCAGTGGCGTCCCGAGGCTGGGTGTCACCCGGGGGGGGCGGTGACCGGGTGACACCCCGCCGTGACGTCATCACGCACGCGTGTGATGTTATCACGCTTGGTGTCAGTCAATCATTTTGGTGTCACCCGGGTGCGGCCCCCACCCCCCCACACCCACCTTGTGACGCCACTGCTGCTCATCCTCCCAGGGACCCAGTTGCTGGATTTCTACCAGGCACTGTGTCTGAACACCTTGGCGCCCGTGCTCCTCTCTGTCTACTTGCTCCCTGACCCCACAAACAGGGGTGTGAGACAAGAGCAGCAAGGGAGGCCTCCTCAGCCAATCGGTCCTCCACCAGGTACGTGATACATGAACAAATCTTGGTAACTCAACTTCTCATCTCTCCGATATCTCTGGCAGTACCTGGCTTATGGAGCGGACTCCAATGGCAGCGGGGTCTCAGTTCTCCTGGAGATGGTTCGTCTCTTTCACCTTCTGTACAGCGACTGGAGGACTCAGCCCAGGTCTGCAGTGAACTCTGTAGATAGATTTTAGTGGACGCGGAATAACACACATTGATGCGCACAGATGGAGAGACGCATTTGTTGTGTTCTATTTCAGGTATAACATGGTGTTCGCTCTGACCGGAGGAGGGAAGTTCAATTATCATGGAAGCAAGCGATGGATAGAGGAACATCTGGACCATTCCGGTATGTGGATACCATGGGCGTTGTTACATCCTGGCACCCAGGGCACCTGCCTCGGGAATTCTGCTCAGAGCTCTGGGTGCCCTTTGTAGTCATTATTGTAGTCACCCCAAGAATGGTTCTTTAGACAAAACAAAATCATCAATCTTTGAAACTTTGCATGTTGGAAAACACAACCATACAAATAGAGAGAAAGGGAGAAAGTATCAATAAGGTATAGACCTGGTTTGGGTCACATGACTACAAACTCATATGACACCTGGGTGGCCATTCCAGGCAGTCTTGGGTCTTTGCCCCGGGAGCACCGGAGTCATTCCATATTATATCAGGCGCTTTATTGGAAGATGGTCACCGCATCCTTTAATAGTGTTCCCATTCCTGTTCATCCTGTAACCAGATGTGTCCACACAGGAGTGATAGATAGACATGTACACGTATTCAAGGACATACAGACACACACAGGGACATAGACACAGCAAAGCCATTCATAGCCCACCTGAGACCCAACACAGCCACCTGAGAGCCCGCATAGCCCACCTAAGACCTCACACAGCCACCTGAGAGTCTGCATAGCCCACCTGAGACCCCACACAGCCCACCTGAGACCCAACACAGCCACCTCAGAGCCCGCATAGCCCACTGAAGACCTCACACAGCCACCTGAGAGTCTGCATAGTTCACCTGAGACCTCACACAGCCACCTGAGAGCCCACATAGCCCACCTAAGACCCCACACAGCCACGTGAGAGCCCGCATAGCCCACTTAAGACCTCACCCAGCCACCTGAGAGTCTGCATAGTCCACCTGAGACCTCACACAGCCACCCGAGAGCCCGCATAGCCCACCTAAGACCTCACACAGCCACCTGGGAGTCTGCATAGCCCACCTAAGACCTCACACAGCCACCTGGGAGTCTGCATAGCCCACCTAAGACCTCATACAGCCAACTGAGAGCCCGCATAGCCCACCTAAGACCTCATACAGCCACCTGAGAGCCCGCATAGCCCACCTAAGACCTCACACAGCCACCCTGAGAGTCCACACAGCCACCTGAGAGTCTGCACAGCCACCTGAGAGTCTGCACAGCCACCTGAGAGTCTGCACAGCCCACCTAAGAGCCTGTGGAGTCCACCTGAGAGCTCACACAGCCCTGGTGAGAGCCCGCACAGGCCACCTGAGACGTTGGAGACATCATGGCACCACCCCAGAACAACACAGAGTAGCGTCAAAATTATTTTGCATTGTTGTATAATGTAATAGTGGTCTCCTTACTCTCTCCCCTGGCTTCCTCTACCTCACTCTCTACTCTATATTGTGGCAAAAATAAAATTTGCTGCGTGAGGGGCTAAAGTGTTCGGGATGAAAAGGTGACAACCCTAATACAGACAGACATGGGGCCACATTAGGTTAATTATGTCACTAGGTCTCGGCCCCTTTGTTTACATGCAGCAGTCATTCAAGCTGAATGGGGCCTAGTACATCACTGGTTGCCAAGACACCGGCAGCTCCCGGCTTCCTAGCAACCCTCATATGGAAGTTCTCAGATAAAGTAATGCCGCTATACTATGTACACTTCCTACCTTGGAGGACAGAATATATTATTCGGATGCACGCTGGACATCTCTATATTGATGGGTGATACGGCCCCCCTACCACCGATGCCCAGGCCACATGCCATAACTTAGACACTCCACTGAGAACTGTGAGCGTTGTCACCCTGGACAGGAAGTGAGTTACTGGGATCACCGAGTAATATCCTGAAAAAACTAATGTCACATCTAAGGAAGGGCGAGCTGCACTATTTTCGGTCTGTTCTGCAGGAAGTGTGAGGACAGATGGGGGATATGAGGGGGAGGAGGGGTTATGAAGGGGACATGGATGGACCTCCGGCTCTCAGGGGCCCCTAGCGCTAACTATCAGACTTCGCTGATTTTGAGGTCATTCACTTTAATGTTTTCTCCCCTAGAAACCAGCATCCTCCATGAGAACGTGGCCTTCGTCCTGTGTCTGGACACCTTGGCCAATGGCGACTCCCTCCACCTACACGTCTCTCGGCCGCCCCCAGAGGGCAGCGCGCAGTGGGAGTTCCTGAGGCAGCTGCAGACGGTAAATGAACCGTTTCTAACATGTGACACGTCTCATCAGATGATCATGCTGTGTGACCGCCTGGTTTCCTGGCACACCGAAAGCTCAGCCTGTGATTCCGCAAGCCAGGGATTCTCAGCTCCGCCCACCGGAACCCCCTTAACTGTCTAACAATACACCTCCTGATTGGCCAATAGGGCAACACTGACTCCTCTGCTCTACTGCAGCCTGCTGGAAGTATTGCTGAGAGGATAAGGGGTAAGAGGTGGTACTCTCCCATCCAAAAAGCCCCATATAATCCAGTTGCAGGGCATTGTGGGACATTACTTATACAGCACTCCAATGAACGGCCTTATCTAACAAAATGCACGGGGTATATGTTTAAATGTTTTCCCCCAAGATTCACAAAACTTTCACCCAGGATTCATTATATTCTAAAAATGGACTTCTATTAAAAAAGTGTGAATCTTGGGGGAAAATCTTTACAAATAGACCCCAAGTATGGAAGAACCAGAAATTAAAGTGCTGCAGGCGCCCAACTCTTCCTTCTTTGGATGATATAACTGTCTGTGATTGGGTCACCAAATATGAGAGGTCATGGAAAAAGCACGCCTCCCAATGACCCTCGGGGAAGGCGGCCATAGCCAAGGCACACCCATCCATGACCCTCGGGGGAGGCGGGCATAGCCAAGGCACCCCCATCCATGACCCTCGGGGGAGGCGGGCATAGCCAAGGCACCCCCATCCATGACCCTCGGGGAAGAACAGCCCACCTGAGACCCAACACAGCCACCTCAGAGCCCGCATAGCCCACTGAAGACCTCACACAGCCACCTGAGAGTCTGCATAGTTCACCTGAGACCTCACACAGCCACCTGAGAGCCCACATAGCCCACCTAAGACCCCACACAGCCACGTGAGAGCCCGCATAGCCCACTTAAGACCTCACCCAGCCACCTGAGAGTCTGCATAGTCCACCTGAGACCTCACACAGCCACCCGAGAGCCCGCATAGCCCACCTAAGACCTCACACAGCCACCTGGGAGTCTGCATAGCCCACCTAAGACCTCATACAGCCAACTGAGAGCCCGCATAGCCCACCTAAGACCTCATACAGCCACCTGAGAGCCCGCATAGCCCACCTAAGACCTCACACAGCCACCCTGAGAGTCCACACAGCCACCTGAGAGTCTGCACAGCCACCTGAGAGTCTGCACAGCCCACCTAAGAGCCTGTGGAGTCCACCTGAGAGCTCACACAGCCCTGGTGAGAGCCCGCACAGGCCACCTGAGACGTTGGAGACATCATGGCACCACCCCAGAACAACACAGAGTAGCGTCAAAATTATTTTGCATTGTTGTATAATGTAATAGTGGTCTCCTTACTCTCTCCCCTGGCTTCCTCTACCTCACTCTCTACTCTATATTGTGGCAAAAATAAAATTTGCTGCGTGAGGGGCTAAAGTGTTCGGGATGAAAAGGTGACAACCCTAATACAGACAGACATGGGGCCACATTAGGTTAATTATGTCACTAGGTCTCGGCCCCTTTGTTTACATGCAGCAGTCATTCAAGCTGAATGGGGCCTAGTACATCACTGGTTGCCAAGACACCGGCAGCTCCCGGCTTCCTAGCAACCCTCATATGGAAGTTCTCAGATAAAGTAATGCCGCTATACTATGTACACTTCCTACCTTGGAGGACAGAATATATTATTCGGATGCACGCTGGACATCTCTATATTGATGGGTGATACGGCCCCCCTACCACCGATGCCCAGGCCACATGCCATAACTTAGACACTCCACTGAGAACTGTGAGCGTTGTCACCCTGGACAGGAAGTGAGTTACTGGGATCACCGAGTAATATCCTGAAAAAACTAATGTCACATCTAAGGAAGGGCGAGCTGCACTATTTTCGGTCTGTTCTGCAGGAAGTGTGAGGACAGATGGGGGATATGAGGGGGAGGAGGGGTTATGAAGGGGACATGGATGGACCTCCGGCTCTCAGGGGCCCCTAGCGCTAACTATCAGACTTCGCTGATTTTGAGGTCATTCACTTTAATGTTTTCTCCCCTAGAAACCAGCATCCTCCATGAGAACGTGGCCTTCGTCCTGTGTCTGGACACCTTGGCCAATGGCGACTCCCTCCACCTACACGTCTCTCGGCCGCCCCCAGAGGGCAGCGCGCAGTGGGAGTTCCTGAGGCAGCTGCAGACGGTAAATGAACCGTTTCTAACATGTGACACGTCTCATCAGATGATCATGCTGTGTGACCGCCTGGTTTCCTGGCACACCGAAAGCTCAGCCTGTGATTCCGCAAGCCAGGGATTCTCAGCTCCGCCCACCGGAACCCCCTTAACTGTCTAACAATACACCTCCTGATTGGCCAATAGGGCAACACTGACTCCTCTGCTCTACTGCAGCCTGCTGGAAGTATTGCTGAGAGGATAAGGGGTAAGAGGTGGTACTCTCCCATCCAAAAAGCCCCATATAATCCAGTTGCAGGGCATTGTGGGACATTACTTATACAGCACTCCAATGAACGGCCTTATCTAACAAAATGCACGGGGTATATGTTTAAATGTTTTCCCCCAAGATTCACAAAACTTTCACCCAGGATTCATTATATTCTAAAAATGGACTTCTATTAAAAAAGTGTGAATCTTGGGGGAAAATCTTTACAAATAGACCCCAAGTATGGAAGAACCAGAAATTAAAGTGCTGCAGGCGCCCAACTCTTCCTTCTTTGGATGATATAACTGTCTGTGATTGGGTCACCAAATATGAGAGGTCATGGAAAAAGCACGCCTCCCAATGACCCTCGGGGAAGGCGGCCATAGCCAAGGCACACCCATCCATGACCCTCGGGGGAGGCGGGCATAGCCAAGGCACCCCCATCCATGACCCTCGGGGGAGGCGGGCATAGCCAAGGCACCCCCATCCATGACCCTCGGGGGAGGCGGGCATAGCCAAGGCACCCCCATCCATGACCCTCGGGGGAGGCGGGCATAGCCAAGGCACCCCCATCCATGACCCTCGGGGGAGGCGGGCATAGCCAAGGCACCCCCATCCATGACCCTCGGGGGAGGCGGGCATAGCCAAGGCACCCCCATCCATGACCCTCGGGGGAGGCGGGCATAGCCAAGGCACCCCCATCCATGACCCTCGGGGGAGGCGGGCATAGCCAAGGCACCCCCATCCATGACCCTCGGGGGAGGCGGGCATAGCCAAGGCACCCCCATCCATGACCCTCGGGGGAGGCGGGCATAGCCAAGGCACCCCCATCCATGACCCTCGGGGGAGGCGGGCATAGCCAAGGCACCCCCATCCATGACCCTCGGGGGAGGCGGGCATAGCCAAGGCACCCCCATCCATGACCCTCGGGGGAGGCGGGCATAGCCAAGGCACCCCCATCCATGACCCTCGGGGGAGGCGGGCATAGCCAAGGCACCCCCATCCATGACCCTCGGGGGAGGCGGGCATAGCCAAGGCACCCCCATCCATGACCCTCAGGGAAGGCGGCCATAGCCAAGGCACACCCATCCATGACCCTCGGGGAGGCGGGCATTGCCAAGGCACACCCATCCATGACCCTCGGGGGAGGCGGGCATAGCCAAGGCACCACCATCCATGACCCTCGGGGGAGGCGGGCATAGCCAAGGCACCCCCATCCATGACCCTCAGGGAAGGCGGGCATAGCCAAGGCACACCCAACCATGACCCTCGGGGGAGGCGGGCATAGCCAAGGTACACCTCCCAATGACCCTCGGGGGAGATGGGCACAAACATGATGCACTTCTCGATTGAATCTCAGGGGGTGGGCACAGACAGGGCACACCTCTCAATGACTCTCAGGTGGCGGGCACAGACAGGGAGCATGTCTCAATAGCTCTTGGGGGGCAGGCGAATACGGGGCACACCTCTCAATGACTCTCAGGGGCCGGACACAGACAAGTCACCCCTTCTTATGACTCTCAGGGGGCATGAACAGACAGGGCACACCTCTTAATTATTCTCGGGGGGGGCACAGACAGGGTACACCTTCCAATGACTCTCAGGAGGCGGGCACAGACAGGGTACACCTTCCAATGACTCTCAGGAGGCGGGCACAGACAGGGCACACCTTCCAATGACTCAGGAGGCGGGCACAGACAGGGCACACCTTCCAATGACTCAGGAGGCGGGCACAGACAGGGCACACCTTCCAATGACTCAGGAGGCGGGCACAGACAGGGCACACCTTCCAATGACTCAGGAGGCGGGCACAGACAGGGTACACCTTCCAATGACTCAGGAGGCGGGCACAGACAGGGTACACCTTCCAATGACTCTCAGGAGGCGGGCACAGACAGGGCACACCTTCCAATGACTCTCAGGAGGCGGGCACAGACATGGCACACCTTCCAATGACTCTCAGGAGGCGGGCACAGACAGGGCACACCTTCCAATGACTCTCAGGAGGCGGGCACAGATATGGCACACCTTCCAATGACTCTCAGGAGGCGGGCACAGACAGGGCACACC